>NC_031770.1:60812609-60901231 GCF_001522545.3 Parus major | reverse complement strand
TTTTTTTCTTCACAAAAAAACAATATTGTAACTAAATGATATTGGGAAAACAAGCATTCCGGTCTTGCTATAACAGTTAAAAAGTTCACACCAGGAGGCAATTTGCAAAGTGCCAGCACAGCAAGAAAAACATCTTATTCTCCAGTTTGATGAATGGTTTGGGTCTACCTTTCAGTCTGCATCTTCTGCAAATTTCTTTAGTTCAGTTTCATTTAGATTGTGCAGGAGGATTTCAATATTACTTTGAGAATGGGACAGTAAGCGTGATATACCACAAAATTGGTCTTTTGGGACTCAGGTAAAGTGAAACTCTGAATCCAATAATTTTTTCTTAGTCAACACAATATTGAACTTCATGTAAGTAGGATACTATGTGTTTCTGCTTCATCTCCATCTCATCTCATCCCATCCCACACCATCCCACACAAGGTGAGAAGAGTATTGAGAGTTTGTAAGGCAAATCCACAGGGAGAAAATTTTCACCCTGTGAAATTTTATATTTTTAATATAATTATAATTATAAATATAAATATAATAAATATATTATAATATTCCTCCAGCATAAGACCTTTTGCAGGTGCACCCTTATGTTACTGCCCTAGTTCAGCCTATTTGAGGATGTGTGAATCTTGTTTGTTTTTCCCAACAACTTCTCAGTGCCAGCTCTCACTTTTCTCTATGTTTGGCAAAATTAAAGCCAGTTATGTCTTTACCCGGGGCTGATCCAAGGCCCAGGGATCCCTCTCCTGTCCTCACCAGGTCCCAGCAGGCTTCTGGCCACTAAGGATCAGCTGGGCTCCCAGGAGCTGTGCCAGCAGCTTTGGAGGGAGCAGCTTCCAGCTCTTGCATACAGGCTTTCCCCAAAAGTGTCTTTGGCACTTGCTTTGAGAGCTGGTGTTCAGACATCTTTTATACCAAAGATGCTGCCAAACATACAGCTAAAATAGACCTACCTGTTCCACAGGTAGTAGTGCTAGATTTTGAAGTAGTTGACCAAGGATGCAAGCAAAGTCACTGCATGTGTAGGATGAAAAGGATCCATATCATCAACATGTTCTGAGGTGATGCCAGGAAAATCCTACTAGATCTGAGCTCACAAACATCTCCAGCATTGCTGAAGCTAGAGGAGAGAGTGAGAGTGGAGAGTGTAAAAAGGTGAACATTAGAATGGATCCTGATTTGGTTGTCTAGAAGCAGTAGGATAGATGACACACAGATGTCTATAAGGCAGTAGGATCACCTTTCCAGGTTTTGTGAGGAACACAAAATCATGGCTGAGGCCATAACTTGTGCCTCTACATTTCCAAGACAATATTCATTTTTCTAGGCAGCATCTATGACACTGTGTCTTGTGTTCTAATAGAAAAATTCTCTTTCATGTGAGCATTATTGCTTATGAAGGGAAAGTCAAAGCACACCTCTCAGAATCAGATAATTGTTTAATAAAGCAGGACCTTTATTCAGGCAGATATCTTATTGTATTGGGCACAAAGTACAATTTTAACATGTCCATCACATAATATAGGATTTATCTTTGCAGTGCTGTAGGCATTAAAATGTAATTAGATGAGAAACATCTTCAGCTAGCTCTTTGCAATGCTCTATTTCTGATAACAAGTCCAGGCATAGGCATAATATAAGTAGCAAAATATTGAGGCAGATTCTTTTTTGTGAAATCCCTTTGGCCAACAGAGCACTGCTAGCATTGGCAAGGATGATTTTGACTCCAGAAGATAAAGAAGGCAGAGCCTGCAGTCCTGGAAATGGTGACAATCTCTCATTTGTCATCCTCAGGGTGAAGAATTTTCTTGTTGCAAGAAAACTCAGGTAGAGCTCATCAAAGAGACTTGGTATTTGTTAATTCAAACTCTGTCAGCAAACTCCACTTTCCTATACTGCTTCAGGATCTGAAATCCTTGCAATGCAGGTCCATAGTTACCATCTGTAGGCAAAAAAAGGTCAGTATTTCCATTTACATCAAGCACCAAATGTTTATTTCATGTTTGAAGGACTCCCACGAAGGACAAAGGAGAGATGCATTTCCTAAGGCAGTAAAACCACACTGCCATGTTTTTCCAGAAAGAAGAAGTCCCATGGACTTTCCTGTGTTTTCTGTGCAATATAATCTACTCTGTATGGTTGCTGGGAAACAAAGCAAGAGACAGAAGGAGGTATACCAGGTGCTAGTAAATGAAGCATACAAATTCCCAGGACACTAACTCTTCTTTTTTAATTATATGGAGAAAAAAATTGTGCAATGCTTATGAAAGGAGACAGGTTCACAGAGAACAATACTACTACTTTTCCATGGGACTTTTCCAGTACAAGAAACAGGTGTACTCAAATTCATGAATTTTGCTTCATTATTTGTTCCTTTCTCTTTTTTTCACTTGGGCCTTTCAGTGAAGCTGCAAGCCATGGCAAGGAATAAGGGTTGCACCAATAAAAAGCCTTCTGTTAAAAAGAACTAAAACTTTTCCCCTATCTGTTACAAGGGAATACATTAGACTAGTAAAGCAGTTCAACATTCCCACTGCTGTTGTAAAAGATAAACACTTTTTTCCATAGGGCAATATAAATGTAACCTAAGTTAGATGTAATTAGTCGTATTTTCTCCAAGAAATTGTAAGGAAAGGGGACTAGGGGGCTGGGATGGGGGCGGGAAGAAAAAGCACAAACTCTAAAAAAAAGTTAAAATACAAGAAGAGAAGAAGAAATATTGCTGAAATCTAAGATGCCAGGAAATGTGTTTCAAAAATCAGATGTTTTTATAATGCATAGTGTTCTTTGCAAAAAAATAATCCCCACTGCTCATAAAAATGATGAAATGATACAGTTGCAGAGAGTTTGCACACCCTCTTCCTGCCTGCCCATGATTGCACATTTAACCTCAGCATTAAAAAATGTGAAAGAGTTAGAGGAATTTTTTTTCATTCTATTGCTGTTTGGGCAAACAGGCTATTTCCAAAAAAATATATTTGTATTATAAAGGTTAGTTTCAATGTGCTTAGTGTCCACAGCAGGGTTCAGATATTCAGAAAAGCAAAAACCACAGTTTCCACTACCTCAGTGGAAGGCAGTGGGTACTCAATAGTCCTGGAAATCTGGCCAGTCTGTTTAAATAACTAATTTAGGGAACTCAGTATTGGTGCTGAGTCCTTTTGCAGAGCTCTCTTACCAGGACAAACAAATTAAAAATAGAACTTGCATCTTGAGTTCTATGTGCAGTTATTTATCCCTGTTTCCAAAATAAAAGAGTAAAAAGAGAAAAATATGTCAGAAAGGACAGCAATGTGCAAAATATAGAGTGAGCTGGATTAAGAGTTTCTGTCTTGGAAAAGAGAAATGTAAAGGGATACATGATAAAGAAAATGTCATGAGCAGTATAGAGAAGATGAACAGTGAAGGATTATTCACTACCTTTCACAGTACAAGGACTAGAAAGTGTCAGATTACATGAATTAATGGGGAAAAAAAACTATCAAGGATTAAGCACAAAGGTGCAGCATTTTATTTAAGAGGTCATTAAACTGCAGACTGATGAAAACTGTGAAATATACTGGGAAAAAGATCACTGTAAACTTGTTCTGGTTTTCCTTAAGTTTCTGTGACTTGCTACTGGCAGAGAATTGGTAGTGGACTTCATGGACATTTGGCTGGACCCAGTGCAGCAGTCCTAGTTCTTATAAATGGTTGGGCAATTCAAATAGCAGGGAACCAGACCCATGATGCAAGAGGTCATTTCATCTTTCTGCAGTTCATAGCTGAATAAACAGATCAGTGAGTAGGAGTTGAGAGGTAAATTAACTTTTGTATTCAGCACTGGCAGAAAGATAGTACAGCATCGTATCCACTTCTGGTAACTGTAGTTTTTAGAGGGTGCTGGGAACTTGGAGAGAATACAAAAAAAAGAGGCACCAGAAAGACTGGGACTTTACTGCTCAAGGAGATGAACAGAAAGTTTTAGCCACATTTTTGGAAAAAAAAAAAAAAAAAAAAGAAAATTAAAAGAAAGAAAATCAGTCACTAAAGGGCTTTTTAATCTACTGAGAAAATAAAGAAGAGCTGAAAATTAAATCCACAAAAATTCAGACTGGAAATAAGGCAGACAGGGGGGAAGGGAGGTGTTATTTGGTTGTTTCGGTTTGGTTTGATTTGGTTTGGTTTGGAATGGGTTTGGTTTTTCCCCTTCCCAAGGGAAGGGAATGTTAAACCATTAAAGAAAATTACAAAAGAAGTAGTGGATTTTCCATTTCTTAATATCTTCAAATAAATACTATTTTTCCAGTCAAGGATGTTGTTGTATTTTATTCAGGGTTAACAGGTTAAAAAAACCCCGCTGCACACAAATAGAAGGATAGCCCAGTTCTCCTAACAGTCCTGACTAGTGTAGTTGGGTTGGTGGCTGTAAAGAATCCCTTCTCCTGTGTGCATTCCCCTCAGCGTCTCCCTCCTGTCACACACAGCCTATGTCTCTTCACATATCCTGAACTGCACACACACATCTTTAAACTCCAGATTCTGTTGAATGGGTTTGTAAAATCTTCACAGACAGCTTTCTAAATGCAACTATCTTTGGTTGTTTCTGGAAGTGATGAACATCCTAGGTTAATCACAAGAACCATGTAAAATCTCAAGGTCCTCTTCAAGAGATCTCAGAAGATTGCACTTTTCTATTTCATTTCAGAAACAAACCATACAAACTATATATTTCATTTCTAGCAGATATCTGCCTGAAAGCCTCAAGTGAAAGAGGCTCTGGAACCTTCCAGCACTTAATGCCTTTACAATGAATATTTCTTTTGAAAGCACCTTCTTCCATTTGGGAAGTAAAAGAAATCAGTTCCTTTCAGGAGATTTAAACTGCTGCTTTCTGAACCCTCACCTCCACATCCTCCTTAGAGCACAACTGTAGACTGGAGTCCAGCAAAGGTCTTTCAAACCTGAATAGAATTGAAGGATCATATGACATCACCCTAAGGCTCTTATGCAAGTTTATACCCCCCAGGGTGACATTCATGATTTTCAGCAAGCATGTTCATATTCTGATTAGCCTTTTTTTTTTTTTTTTTCTCCTGTAGATCTGTTGTCTAGCCAATTTCTCCCCACCATGAACATATTTTTCCACCAGGGTGTAGAAACTGGTATTTATGCTTGTTGACTTTGTGTAGAATTACTGTAGTTCTGTAATAATTACTTCATTAGAACATTTCTCCAGTTAATCCATTTTATTTTCTGTTTTATTCCTGACTCAGGCAGATGTGTGTTCTTTCTAATTATGATGTCCTCTAAAAATGTAGTAACCCAGTTTTGGTTGATACCATGCAGCTTACTTACAATAGCACTGAAAGGCACTAGCCAGGACACAGTCCAATTGCAAACTTTAACTCATGTTTCCCATGGAAGTGTAAAAAATTATGAGTCTCATGGAAAATTTATCTCAGCATCGTCCACAGACTCTCCAGGCTAGGCTTTCCTACCCACTAGCTTGGTGCATAGCACAATGTCAAAAGTCTTCAGTCAAGACCCGTGTTTCTGTATCTACTGCTACTACAGTCTTAAAGGTTTATTACTGTTGTGTGTTAAATTTTGTGTAAAGTTAAATTGTTCTTCCATGATGAATCTGTACTGTTTGTTACTGAAGTCATACTGGAAGAAGAAAAGAAAAAGAGATTTAATCAATCAATTGTTCAGAAGTGTAGAAAACTGAAAATGCAGCAGATAGTTTCCAGTAACAGGGAAACCTTGCTGAGTACGTGACTGCAGTGATTTATACTCTTCAAATCATTGTCTTTGTCAGAAAATGAAATTCTCTCTTCTGTATCATTTGGAAACAAGAACTAAAAGATCTCTTTAGTTTTTCAAAAGTCTTAATGTAACTATGTTGAGCAGAAGTCAAAAATATTTAGGCAGAATTTATGGAATAAGTGTCATAGCCCTGGCTGCTAGACTGAGATGTGCTCACAAGGACCTTGCTCCTGAGAGAGAAGGTTTTTCTGTGCACCCACCCTTTTCATTGAATGATTTCCCTCTCTCAAATGAATTCCTTTTCTAAAAACACTTCCAATATTGACATGATTCACCTTGGGATCTGGCCCATTTTTGGGGGGGCTATGATGGAGAAGTGTGTGCTTTCTGCACTCATTGCCTACTGTAGTGAGGGACGGCGAGATTCAAAATGGGCCAGAATTCAGCTGGCATAATTCAACAGCAGAAGTTTTGAAATCAGTGGATGTCTACTGGTTTATATCAGCTGTTCAAAAACTGAGGCAAAAGCACAGATTCCAGCTAGCTGAATTTTGGAGATGTTGTCTAGAGCCAGCTTTGCAACTCAAGTTTATCTCTATCAACTTCACAGAGGGAAAGAAGTGAGATAAAACAGTTAAATGTGAAGCTCATCCCAGTGCAACTCATTTGTAATTCTAAAGAACGTTCTCTTGTGGTCTTTCCAGAAAGTGGTTTACCAGCATTTTACAACTACAGGTAATGCATGTGATAAAATAACAAACATATTCTGATTGCTTAAGGAACTTTGGGCAAAGAAAGCAAAAGATCTAAATAAGAAATCCAAAAACCACATAGACTGGCATCTGAAAAACACAGGCCTGTTGGAAAACCCTGTGTAAGTGGTTATGATTAGTCATATCAAACAGTATCTGCTTTCTACCCAGGCAACACTACTGGGGTGAGGTTTTTACAGTTCTTCCCATCCCTGCCAGCTCTCCTGCACATGCCTGGATAAATCCATGCCTGGATGGTAAGCCAGAAAGGCATAATTTTTTTGTTTTCTGTACTCACTGAGACTCACACTCAGATCTGGCTGGTTCATGGGAAACTATAACCTAAAGAAAGTGCAAGAACCCTTAAAATCCAGCTGATTTGGTGAACACAAAATATCAAGAGCAGGGAACCCTGGAATAGATTTGGAAGAAAGCTTTTGGACCTTGGTGTCTTTATTGCTATTTAATGACATGGTGTTGAATCTGATGCTTTTGTCCCTGTAAAGATGGACTTTGTAGCTGTATTTTGCCCCATGATTAAATTCAGTCTGGTGATTATGTATTTGCCAGACTGACCTGGATAGAAGGCATCAGAGTGGTTTATAGTGCATTCAAGTCTATGAGTTATTTGTGTTCCTTGCATTAAAATTATTTCAAACTTGATTTTAGCAGTTTCTACAAAGTACTAGGAATGATATTCCCACCTACAAGAGTCAACTAAAACAGATGTTTTCAGAGCGGTTTGAACTCACACTTGGAATACAAGCTACCTATCCAATTCTTCTGGTCTCTTCAGGAAAATCTGTCACACTGTAAGAAGGAGCCAAAATCCTGCTGTTTAGTGCTGTTAAGATTTCCATAAAATAAAAATTTTACAATCTCACCTCCACGTAAGAGAAGGATCAGGCTAATGAGATATGGCCATCACGCCATGTAGCCTGTGCACTGAGGGATGAGGCAGGTCCACCACTTGTCCACACAAGATACTCCACAGCTTCCTTTCCTAAGAGCTCTGAAAGTTATCAACCTGGAAAAAATAATTTTAAAATGCTGCTTCTATGGCTTTAGGAGCCTTTTGACTATAGTCAAATACTGTCCTATCTCATCTGAAAGGCAAAAAACTGGAGTGATGGATAAGAGATCCAACTTCCAATGATTAACTGTTTGCCACTGGAAACATAGATTTGACCAGTTCAAGCAGGAAAAGGGGAAAAAAAACATGCAATAGTCTGATTTTTTCAATCTCCTCAAATGAAGAAGACAGAGTGGATAAAGACTAGACATTTAATATTATATTATTTAATAATTCAAATTATTCCTGTATCAGGAAGAGTACAGAGCAGAATATTAGGTTTGATTAGTCAAACTTAAAAACGGGCTGATACTGTGAGGAAGTCATGACAATCTTTTTTTTAAGTGACATTTTTTGCTGTATCAAACTGAGTTGTCCATTAAAAAAAGAAAAATATCATTGATGATCAGTGGTAGAAATCACTTGTATTCTCTGCACACAGGAAGATGAGTCCCCTGAGCATGGTTCTGGAAAAACTTAAGCCACTGGCTGACACTTTTTCTCACCCTTTGTGAATCAGGAAGGTGGGAGGGGATACAGCATCTCTTGGCCAACAGACCATCTTCTGCTCTTTTATGAAACCAGCTTGTGATAAGAATGCCTTCATTTGCTGAACGTCCAGTGATGGCTATTTCTGGGCAAACTTTGGCTTTTAGTCTGCTCACAAGTTAATTGCATCTCCCTGTGTGGGTCTTTGCTATTGTTTTTGGTGCTCCTTGACTGACCTCCCACATCACTGTGCAATATTAATTTTTGTGTTGAAAACCTTTTTGTCCATCTCACTGAATCCTTGAACACCACAAGGCATTCAACCAGTTTACTACAACTTTGTGAAGTTTCAACACAGAGCTATGACACTGTAATTTACATGCCAAGAAGCTGCAAAACAGTTCTGTTGGAAAACAACTGGCAGATGTCTGCAAGGTGAAGCAACCAGTCTGTTTTTGTCACATCACACAGCTCCCAGTACAACCCAGACTGGCTCTTAATGGATACCAGTCCCATCTTACACCAAAAACCATTAGTGACTTTGTGAAAACTCTTCCTAAACATATCAATGGCAAAGTTATTCATCACAGCCTAGGTGAGTCCAATGAGCTGAGGCAGGCTGTTCAGGCCTTGTAGCTTTGGTGGCTGGTCTGTATAGCTCCTATGCAACAGAGAAGTTTTAAAGCTGCCCCTGCCTCAAAATAGACCTGAGTCCTTTCTCTCCTTTCTCCTGCCTCACGCTCAAGTTTGTTGTCAAAGGCATGCCTAGTAACAAGATGTTTCCTGGCAGAAATCAGGTACAAAAATTGAACTGTGTACTTATCTGCAGTGTCAGCCTCACTAATGGGTGGGGTTTGCCTGGGAAGCTGGGGCTGTGCCCCCTCGGCCCCCCCACTCACCGGCCGGACACCGACTCCCATTGCCACCCACTGCGGCCACTTCCTACCGCTCCACAGCAAACCACCAGCGTCTGAATGGCACATTCGGCGCCACATCTGTTAGCGTTTAGCCTGAGTGTTGGCTGTCCTTCCTAATAATTCATCTCGAATAGGCTAAAGCAACAAACGGGCGTTCGTTCTCCTGCTCTCTTTTTTTTCCCCATTGTGCCATTCAACAGCCTCCAAAGCTGCTAAAACCACAAAAATGTTAGAGTGATTGTTGGCCAACGTCAAACTTATTTTGGAGTGGTTGTCTTATATTGGGTGACATATTATTTACCTTTCTTATCTAAGCTTAATAGAGTTAAACAAATCAGCGCTTCCTGACGGGAGGCTGCTAGAATGTGATTGAATGAGCAGTGTTGTTAGGAGAGCATATGTGCCCGAGCTTGTAGATTCTAACAGCTAAACTCCAGTGCTTCTGTTGTGACATTATATTTCTAGCTTTCCTGTCAGCTTAACACCATCCAGTGTTGAGGAATTGAAAAAATCATAAATGCAAACACATTTTAATACACCTTTGTATGTTTCAGTCCTTGTAATTGACGAGGTTTTGTAAAATACGTAGAGCAGACTCAAAATCTCAGAGGCTGAAAGTGGAAAAAAAAAATTTTTTTTAACTCTCAGGTGTTTCAAAGCAAGTTTTTCATAAAGTCAGCAAAACCTTCAGCCAAAGACAAGTGCGTGTTGGATTAACACGAAAGAGGCAACAGTGATACTTAAAGTTACATCTCTTTTCCATATTATGAAGAACATACAGAAAAGTACAATGGAGAGTTTCACAGCAGGAGCTTTAAAATAGAGTTTAGCCCTCCAAAAACCTGTGTCCAAAGATAGTGGGTTGGAAAAGGTCAGAGATCAAAACTGTATTGACAAAAGTCTCTCCTTATCTGCCAGGGCAGAGCAAACTCATCAGTGTGCTATCTGAAGTCCTCATGGTACAGCCACCCAAAAGAGCTGGGATAGCCCCTAAGAGACATGTATTCTCTTCTGCCAAGGACCTTTGGCTTTAAAGAAATGGATAGCGATTAGCCCAAGCAAGAGCCAAAACAGACTGCAAAGCAGTAGCAGCAGCTAGAGACCGACCCCGGTATCTGCCCATCATTGTTGGCTCTGTGGTGTTTTTGAGGAGTGCTGAGGCTGGCTGCCACCCCCTCACCCATGCCCCAGCACACCAAGAGCCCACTGTCGGGCAGCACTGATGGATGAAATCTCCCCCATCCTCCCACCAAGCACGGCAGCAGCTGGGGAGCGAGTGCCAGCTCCTGAGCAGTCATTCTGTCTCACCTTCCCTGGCTCAAAACATCCCTTTCTGTGGCAGGTCTCTGTGGCCTGGCTGCCCAGGAGACGAGAAGCTCACTCAGAGCCCTTTCTCTGCCCCAAGCTGGGGTGACAGACATGTGGGAAGGCTGCCCACCTTAGCCCCCACAGCAGTGCAAAATAAGTGCTCCCAAAATAATAGCCCTTGGTTGCTGCTGACCCTCTGCTGAGCTTCTGCCGGTGCATCCCCCACAACTCTGGAAGTCTCAGCGGTGTCTTGATGGCAAAAAAGCCTTTTTCCAAGGCTTCCTCTTTGTTCAACAGTGTTCCAGCTTTCCCAGGTCTTGTGGCCATCACAGGGCCATTTAGCAGAGCAGGGTTTGGAGGCATTCTTGCTCCATTGGTATGGTCCATGGATCCATGCAGCAGCCTGGACAGAGGTGTCAGAGGCTCCCTCCTGCATCAAGGGTGAAGAAAGGGATGATATGCACATCTGCATACCCACAGGAAGAACACTTAGGCATTTTATGGGTAAAATGAATTTAGGTTGTGAAGGCCACTTTAGTAAGTGCAAATTTAGAAACATCTACCTTGAAAGATCATCCATTTTTGATCAGTGCTGAGCATAATATCTTTGGTGATGTTTTTATTTATTACATGACAATCTGGCAGGGTATTGGTAGGACACTTGCAAAAATTATTAATCAGAAATACCAGTCTTGTTCTGATTTGCAGCATAACAGAAAACAGCAGCTCTGTCCTGTGCTACTCCCCAGTGATTTACATCAGTATGTGCCAATGACGGAAAACATGGCCTGCCTGTAAAGCTACAATTAGGGCTAGTTTCCATGGACATAATCAGTTGAATGTAGGGGAAAAAAAAAAAGAAAAAGGAAAAGAAGAAAGAAATCTAATAAAGGGAACAATATAAAGTAACCATTATAAAATAACTGTGGACTTTACATGCCAAAATATGAATTACTTTAAGATATATGCTTCTACTGGCAATTTTTGTACTTTTTAAAAAAATACTTTACGAGACTATCCAAGTTGAAAAGTTCACATTTATACAGGAATAAAAGAAAAATCTGAAGAAGCCTGGAGTTTATAAATAAAAGGCATGATACATTAATATGCAGTTTCCAGAGTTTTTTACTTCACCATCTTCTACTTTAGATAAGCAGAGTTACACTCAAAGGAAGTACTATCGAATAAATACAGGAATAAACAGCTGAGAAAGGCAGAATATTAACAAAGATTCAAAAGCTGCTGACACTACATCAAGAGAGGGAACATTTTGACAACTTTATTCATGCCAATAATCACAAGTTGCCTTTTTCAACATTCAGGCTACTAAAGTTGCCTTGTTTCGCTTGTTAACCACTACAGCAAAATGAAATAAGATTTCACAGTAATGGAAAAAGTTTTGATTCCTAATTTAAGACACCCCTAAATTTGAAAACTTTGCTGCTCTTCTGCCAGAAATTCTTGATATATCAGAATTTTTACCTCCTAGGTTTTATGCCCAAGCCTGAGAAGAGCTGAGCCATCTCGTGCTGACTTTAGGTACCATCAGTCTTCTATATACAGCAATGTATAAGTGTAAATGTGATGCTTATACATCGGCAAGAGATATTTTAATTGCCGATATTTACAGTCACACACCATGCTACCAGTGCTGTTTCTTAGCCTTCTGCTCTCCACTGTTCATGCTAGCAAAAGTGAGAATGTATCTCAATAGCCTCTTTCCTTTGGTAAGCTGGCATAAGGAGAGCTGTGTTGGCCTCGATATTTTTCTTTTCAAACACTGTACTCCTCTGGGATATTTCCCATTCTTTGTATTACAAGGTAAGACTGGTATGTGTCTCCAGTCATGCAGCTGTAGATTTCTAACACATTAAAACTAGCACTTCTTAAGTGTAATAGTTCCTGGGAAAGAAACATACAATATAAATATCTCTAATGATTTAACTGTGCCCTGTACAATAATGTATCACTCCATGTTCAGGTACAGCAGTACAGAGCCATGTTTTTACTGGTCATTTTTCTGTCCCCCAGCTCTCTTTATTCAGGCAACTTTTTACCGGGTATGAAGGGACTCACAAAACAGAGTATAACCAGCTAAAAAACCCCATAAGGCAGTTAGGTATTGGATAGGGCACATCAGAGATAACTAGAAAGTTAAGTGGAAAATATTAGCATTAGGTATGAAGATAAGCATCTGCATGCTCCCCACCCCCAGCAAACTCCCTGCAGGACATTGTTTGCCAGGCCAGCATCCATCAGGTGAAAAATATCAGCTTTTGCTGCTGCTTCTGGGAGCAGGCTAGTCCTGGGTGTCACTGAGGTGCCACCTTCCAGCTCACTGTCTTTTCCAGTGAGACTTTATAACTTTCCTTGTCACTGTTTTTCTCCTTGAATCTTTCATTGTTACCCATGCCACTGATCTTACCTCTGCCTTCAATTCTACATTATAATTTGGCTGATTCTAGTCTACATACTTTCTCACAGCTCTTTCTCATAACTCAGTATTTTCCTTAAAGTTTGAGCTGAGGTTGCACAGCTGGGCTGTATCAAAACTAAGCCTAAGATCACAGGCAGCTGAACTCCTAGAAGGAGAATCATAAGCTGGGGGAGGAGGGAGAAAAAGTTCTGTGTTGATGGGATTGTACCATACAACTTTCCAAGGTCTTGAGGGGACCTCTGGTTCTAAACTGGAGATGACGATGACAGAGCTTGCTCAGCTTTGCCAAGGCAAATATCTAGGAGATAGATCTCTGCAGTCAAATCAGATAAAATTTTCCAGGCACCTACAGTCAGCTATTTTTCTGAAAGTAAAGGATGAATGAATGCTCACAAGTGCTTAATGTGCATCCAACCCACAAACCCAGAAATCCAAGAATGTCAATGCTACAGAATTTTAAATTTTAATAAATATTCTTGTAGAGCTGAGGAGGAAGCCAAGACAGGTCAGTTTTAGGTAACTGCAGGATATGTAGAGTTTATATTCAGCTCCTGGCTCTTACACAGACCCTCCTGTGCAATTTAAGGCAACCTATGTAAGTGCCAAACTAGGACTTGAAGATGGGTATATGATCCCAGTAATATCAGTTTATGCATAGAAGACTCCAAACTAGTTCATAAAAGGTTGTAAAATCTAGGGTAAGAAAAAGAATCCAGAAAGTTTAAGTGCTGCCTAAAATCAAGTCCAGGCATATATCCTTCTCCAAAACGTTGCTGCTCACATCGGTGCTAGATGACTTTCTTTCATGAAAGCGAGTTACCACTTCTCAATCTTCTTCTCAAAAAGAAATGAGCAAAGAAACCTTTCACTTATGAGTCTACTGGTTGCACTACTCCCCCATAAAAGGGAAGCCTGGGTTCTAGTCTCTCCAGTGCTTTCTGAGATTAAACCCATGAAATGTATACCCTATTTTTAAGGCAGCACTGCCCTACTGCTACAGCTGAACCCCTGTGACAGTAAGAATATGGGAATCATGGTCCAGAGAGGCAAGTTGTCCAAAAGCTTCTTGTACTCAGACAGGCTTGCTGCAGTGGCCACTTCCCTGGGGAGCCTGGACCAGTGCTCAACCAGCCCCTGGATGGAAAGCCTTTTCCTGACATCCACTCTAATCCTCCCCTAATTCATCTTTATGCCTTTTCCTTGAGTCCTGTCATTGGTCACAGAAGTGAAAAGATTGGTACTTCCTATTTGCTCCTTCACTTCCCCTTGTGAAGGAATTGTAGATTACTATGAGGTATTCTCTCAAACCCCTCTTCTCCAGGCTGAACAGACCGAGTGACCTCAGCTGCTCCTCATACAGCTTCCTCACCAGATCCTTCACCATCTTTGTGACCCTCCTTTGGATTCTAACACTTCAGCATCTTTTTCATATTGTGGTGCCCAAAACTGTACTCAAGTGAGGCTGCCCAGAGCAGAGCAGGACAATCCCCTCCCTTGCCTGGCTGGCCATGCTGTGCCTGATGTCCCCAGGACAGGGTTGGCCCTCCTGGCTGCCAGGGCACTGCTGGCTCATGTTCAACTTGCCATAGACCAGGACCCCCAGGTTCCCTTTCCATGGGGCTGCTCTCCAGCCTCTCGTTCCACACTCTATACACACAGCCTGGATTGCTCCATCCCAGATACAAAGTGCATCAGTTGCACTTGTTAAACTTCATTTCTTTTGTGATTGACCACCTCTTTAATTTGTCAAGGTCTCTCTGCAGGGCCCGCCTGCCTTCCAGAAGGACAGCAGCTTCCCCCTATTTTGTGTCATCCTCAAACTTAGTATCCCTTCAAGTTGTGCTTCCAAGTAATTTTTGAAGATGCTGCAGGACACAAGGCCTGAGACAGAGCCCTGTGGAACCCCACAAGTGACCAGTGGGCAGCCTGATGTCACCACATTCACTGTAACCCTCTGCCCAACCCATGAGCCAGTTGCTGACCCATTGCATCCTGTGTTTATGATCAATCATGGTTGCTGTGGTCCAGACTTCTGTTGCATTTTTCAGTATATGGTCATTTGCTAAAATACAGGAGTAGTCCAGAGAGTACATTGTTGTGTAGACTAATGTATAACATGAAATCTGAGTGCCACCACTACTGGCCATAACTTAAACAAAAAGAGTGAGACAACCACATATTGCTAAATGAGGTGATTTTGATAAGTTGGTTTAAAAAAGAAGACTTGGGTTATTGAATTCCGTCCCACACAGGCTAAAGATGAGTGTTTAGCCTGCTGAATAAGGGAGATGCCAGCATTCCCAAATGAATGCTCTAGGCATGTCCCCACTCAGTTAGTGGCTGGTTGTGAATACCAGCTGAGGCATTTGCCATGGGAGGAAGTGTTCAAATCCTTTCCAGATACAGTCCAAAGCATTTGTTAACTATTATTTTTTGAGGCTATCACTTCAAACATTATCTGTTGCAACTTTACCAACAAGCCATATCATCTGACTTACACTTGTCCTCTGCAAGTTACAGCAGGCTCACCAGTGGCATCTAAATGTGTGCCTTAGAAACCTATTTAGGAGACTAACCCTTGTTAATTTTAATGGGCACAGTACTCCTCAGTGGCCATTAGGCAAGTAGGTATCGCAAGGATCTGGATGCAGACAGCAAGTTAGGTGCAGTGAAGTCATGCCTAAATTCCCTTGTAAAGCTAGTCTTAAATTTATAAACTGAGTGAGTAGAAAGAATTTAGGTCAGGCTACAGACCAGAGCAGATCTAACAATAAAATCACTGATAACATGTGTAGTGATTTCACCTCAGCACTAATGTTTTTAGCATTAGTTAATATGTCAGAATGTTGAGAACCTAATTTTTTTTCGCTCCCTGAACAATAGACAAATCTTACTGAAATCTTACATGCCATAGAAGAGCAATAAAGTATATGCAAGGCATGCTTTTTATTCTACCTGCTTTTCCCAGACTGCATTGAGTCCCTGCTGAGAATACCCTGATTTAAAATAGTGCTACACTTTATGACTGTTGCTCTACACTTTATGACTGTTACTCTAAATCATGTGCAATTAAAGCAACCACAAATATTAGCCTTTTATTAGTCCAAATATTTCCTTCAGAGCTAGTCTGGGGATTTCTGTATTCCATAGATGGGGGTGAAGAGTGAGCAATTGACACTGAAGTAGTCTGAAAAATCACCTTGCTGTCTTTGCCACACTTCCAAAAAACTAACAAAACCAAACAAACAAAACCAAAAAAACAACCAAAAAGAAAGAAACAATTAAAAGATTGTTTTCATGTGAGAATGTTTGTATTTAAATATTTACTTCTCTAGTGCAATCTATATTAATCACAAGAGAGAAGGAAGGGAGACAAGCAGATGTATAAAAAACCTGTGAAACGCAGTGGAACAAATGGGATAATTTCCAATTTCTTTACTAGGTGTTAGATCAGGCCCAAAGGATTTACCAGCTGAGATCCAGTCAGCCTGCAACAAATTCATACCGAGGTCTCAGGCAGTATGTCGAACACCACTGCCTGACCAGTGGAGAGAAAATATTTTCAAGGGTCTCTAAGGAAGGAGGCTGCCTGCCTGCCCAACACCCAAGGTACCTGATCTTCTTCTGGGGACTCTCCAAGATGATGCCTCCTCCCTCAATAGCAGAGTCAAGAGATTTCTTTTCTACCACCACTTCACTGAACACTGAATTAGGTGCCAAAGCAAGGTGAGCTGTCTCTCCCCATGAGTAACTTGCAGGAAAATTGCTCTTGCCAGTATTACAGTCACCACTGTGTGTGTGTCACACTGTGTGTGTGTCACCACTGTCAGATTGAATTCCCATGCATGGATTCTGCAGGGACTGACTACAAAATCTTGTGGAGATATAGATGTAACCCTCTAGCCACAAGGTCCACTCTCAAAATTTTAACATAAACATATGTAAATAAGGAAGGATTAAAGACCTGGTGTAGTCAGAAAAGTAAGGGATTATTGCACATAATTTTCTCAAACTGCTCACTAGCTGATGATGTGTTATTTTCCACAACATTGGCTGCATTTCACTTAAAAATGGGGGGATCCAGGTTTTCTTATATTTGTACCAGTTCTTACATTATTCTTACAGACACTGCTTATCTCCTGGCATTTAGTGGGAGATCTCCTCCAAAGGAGCAGCTGAACTACATGTTGCAGATAGGATGCTGGCCCTCTCATGAGAAAAGTATCAATAACAGAACAGATGAATCACGTTTCTAACATGTTAATAAACACCTACAAACCTCTCAACACTCTTCCAGGCCTAATCCCAAGAAACTTTAAACTCACATGCACATACAAACACGCACACACTCATTCTTGGGGGATCTCCAGCCGTCCACTTACCCCTGCTGCTCCCTGCAGCCCACTGATACCTCCACGTGTCGGGGCTCATGGCTGGGGTGGGCTCCCATGCCTCCAGGTGCTGACTCTTCCTTGGGGAGCTGGCTCTGCTGTGCCTGTCAGAGGTCAGGGTGCTGCAGGGTGTCTTTGCTGGGGGCAGTTTTAACTACTGCTCTTTTCACCTCACAATCTCCACCCCCACTTGAGATCCTTCTTTTATATTTCCTTTTGAGCTTATTCTTTCTTTGTTTCAAAAGTCGATGTAATTCCTTCCTTGCTATTTACCCTGGCTTATGGTCACCTAGCTCTTTAACACTATGAGTTTTGGGGTGGCTTTATGTATTCGATCCAGACATGCTGTTTACACACTTGTCTTAGTAGGTGGGGTTATCCAGGCACTTTTCCAAGGGTGAGCTGTGGAAGCACCCCCACAGTGGGCCAAGGATCATTTCAAACAGACAGTATGGGATGCAGTCATCCCCTTCTGGAGGGCAAGAGCAGTTAATGATGTGGACACAAGCTCTCACATGTGGGTTGGGCTCAGTGCCAGAGAACTATTCCAAGCACCTTTAATTTACCAGTACAGACAGCGCCAAGATGACTCTCATGGGAAGTGAACAAGCAAACTTTAAGCTCCATGTAAGATGCAGAGTCAAGGTCTTGATCTGGGAGATAACTCTCCTCCAACACTCAGCGAGCTGGGATTTTTGTTAACTCCAGCACACCAATAAAAATTGGCCATAAGTTTCAGAGCTTAATTCTGACTGTAGGTTCTGATTCTTTGTATTCTCAAATGGGGCTCAAATGATTCTCAAAACAATGTTTTGGTTGAACACAATCTCTAAAACATTGTATCAGCTTGATGTCACATGAAATAAAAGGTAAATGTCTTTTGATCTTGGTCTGCAGCCAGGTTCCAGAGGTTCCTCCCCAGACTCTTTGGCCTGTGCAGAGCCTCACTGACTGTGGAGATGATTGCAAGATCTGTTTTCTTGTTCCAGCTTAGTAAGTTTCTTTCTAAAGCCTTCCTTAAAGGGAAAAATGGAGACATTGAAACTAGGAGGAGCAATTTTTTTCTCCCTTGGTCTGTGTCTAATGCAGTCACTTTTTTGAAAAACAGTAGAGGACAGCTGATGTTAGAGTGGACAGGGTAGAGGAGGTATGCTATCAAATCTTTATAGGAGCCTCAGGTATTTTGCTTCCTGTTTTCTTAACATTGGAAACATCTGTCGTGGTTTAGGAATGGTATTCCCCCATTAATGTTCTAACTGAGGCACTCCAGACCTGGTGCTGCTCTGCCACTGCTGCCTCCCCACGTGGCAGGATAGAGAGGAGAATTTGAGGCAGAAAAGGTGAAGATCACAGGTTGAGATAAGAACAATTTACTACAAACTGCAATGGAACAAGAAAAACAAGCCATAACAGATACAATATCAGTGACAGAAGGAAGCAGCACTACCTGACTGCTTACTTCACACTAGGCTCACTCCACCAGAAGGGACCCACTCCCCCATTCCTGGAAAATTACAAGATGTGGTATAGAATAACCTCCAGGTCCTGGCCATTAAATCCTCCTGGCTACTGCAAAAGTTAATCATGTCCTGGCAAGAACAAGGACAACATCCCAACAATGTAGGATGAGATCAAGTCTGAGATGTTTTGTTACTGCCCCTGTCCCCACTTTTTTCTTTCAAGTGCTTCAGGGATTTGTCTCTTATTTAAACTTTGGTGCATCATGAGAGAAAAACCATCTTGAATTGAACTCTCATGAAGTGGAGCACAGACTCCTAAGGACTTTATTATATTTTTAATAGTCCCAGCAGATTATGGGTTGGCTCAGGTAATCCAACAGGGCAAATGCCAGCATCTAAAATGGAAAACATTTCCCTTTCTAAGTAAGCCACAAGGACCAACCCAAAGATGAATTTGTTGTGATCAGAGAACATTACTACAAATTACTGAGAAAAGAAGTCTTTCATTCCTCATTCCTTCACATTCTTTTGTATGAACAAAAGCCATTCAGAGTAAAAGTCACTCTGTTTTTAAATCCACATTAAAATGAAGAAGCAGCCCCCAAAACAGTGACTTTAGTGTTAACTTTTGGAATTAAAGAAAAGCTGAAAAGACACACTGAGGGGAAAGAGAAAAAGCAAGATAGGACTGTGGGAATCCAGAGTCAGGAGAAGATACCTAGAATAGAGGGAAAGGCCAGAGCAAATGAAGGGAGTAGTTGAGTAGGAGAATTAGTTATGAGCTAAAGACTTCAAATTTTATTTATTCTCTGAGGCCAAGTCAGAGAAGCATGGGGACTTGGTGGTGTACACATGAAAAGATGGTACTATAGGAGCTGATATTTCAAGTAGAGGTCACATTGGTGGCTCCCTGGTACCTTTGACAAACGGTCAACAGCCTTTTTTTTTAAAAAAAAGGATAATTCTGCTCTGTGGAGATAAATGGTCCAATGAGGAGTTAAATGCAGTATCATCCATTCACTGTTTGTCTATGCAACTTGCCAGTAGTTGCAACACTACATTCTCTGGAAAGTAAGAAAAAAAAAAGAAAAATCCCTGCAGTATTTTTTTCTCATAATGTTCAGAGCATGATGTCAGCCTGGCAGAGGAATTTAAAAATAAACAATAACACACATTTTTACCAAGCAGAAAAAGATCACTTTCAAAGGCAATAAAATAAAGGGTGTAATATGTTTTGTCTCTTACTTTCTTCATGACTGAAGAAGGAGGCTAGCATTACCAAAAAAGACACTTTCTGCAGGACTGTATAGTACATTTATTTTGAACAGTTTTTGCACTGGCATGATCTCTTTTCCCAGCACAGGAGACAGGGAGCCCTCTTAAAGGTGTTCCCACATGGATGGGAAAAACACCACAGAGGGAACAGCATGGCTGCCTTCCCAGCTCTGCCTCCAAATGTTATACTTTCCCCCAGTGATGGGATAGGCTACTTCATGCTGCATTTCAATGGAAAGCAACTTTTGGTTTTGTGAGGGGAAGGACACAGATGAATTTTTTCAACTCATAGAATTGCATCTTTTTAAAGCAATCTAGCTGAAAAATGTTCACAATGATGAAGCTTTGACAAAATCTTTCTCTTTCTTTGGTGGCTTTTTTTTTTGAGTAATATTGGCTTCATTAAAATATTTATGAAAGGTAATTTTTTTCCTATAGATATTTGAAGGAGAAATTTTAGACCTTAAATGCCTGTTTTGGGTTTACATGTTGGTTTAGCAGGCACCTCCATGTGAATTAATTATTTGTGCGCTTTCTCTAATTGATGAAGACACAGCAAAATTAAAGTGTGAATTTTTCTCTGCTTGTTAGAGAATGAGAAAGATTTCAGAATCTAGAAATTTTTGTGTATGAACTAGGTAAATAGAGGACTTGAAACACATCCAGGTTTCAGGTATGTAACTACATATTGAGCATTAACACTGGAGTCTCAGTGCCACATCACTTTTGAAGAGTGGACATAGATCCTAAGACAAACATCCTGACACAGAGGCACAATTATGACAAGCTAATTGCACCCCAGAGACACCCATTTTCTGCCTAAACCCAGGTCTGATTATAAACAGAACATGAAGGCATGTATTTTGTAGGTATCTAAGGTAGATTAATCCTATTATTAAATTCCACTTTCTCACTCTCTCTCTTTTTCTCTCTCTACCACCCCTCACTACTTGTTTTCAGTGTTTTAGGTACCAAGATGGAAGACATAATTTCCTGCCTGTGCTGAGATGTTTTCACCTGAAAAATCTACTCTAAATTGGGCATTGAAAGGACCTGATTATTTTGCACATCAAAACAATTAGATCAATAAAAATTTTTGCCCTGAAAGCAAATATTTCCTATAGATCACTTTCCAGAATATTTCTTTCACTGTTTTGATATATCTCACTTTCCAGATTTGTTTTTTTATTCTAAATAAGAGTGAAATATTTTAAGAAACCTTCAAAGGAATGGTCGGCATACTCTGGCCACCCCTTCTATTGATTGCTTCTCACAAAGCTGTTTATTATTATTTATCTATTATTTAATTCTTCAGACCTTTCTTTTATTTCATAATGAATTTTATTAATTGTTAAATCCTTTCTTTGAGAATATTTAAGATTTTTATTTCTTTAAATTGGCATCATATATGATTTTCTGATCTTAGACTTCTAAAGTGGAGAATTCTAAGGTTCAAAGGATTCCTTCCACAAATTTTTCTTTTTCTTTGTTTTGGATTTTTTGGTTTCTTACCCCCAGAGTCTCAGGGTAAGGCTCCTGAGATATCTGTCTGAGTTATGGTATGGCTTTGAGAAGATGAAGTTAGGCCAAAGCGCTGTCTGAAACAAAGTGCCACAAGACAGACTATGTATAATGTAAGAAAACACTGCATCATAGAAAGGGGCTGATTAATTTCCCTTCTTTAGGGCAGCAGATCACCAGGCAAGCCATGAAGTCCAGATTGTCAACTTCATAAAAAAGGAAGAGAAGTAAATTGTTAATTCTGAACAGATCTCAGATGGTTCCAAATTTCTCTGCTGCCTGGGCTGGCTGTTCATCACTGCCAAATGCTAAATATTCTGAATGCCAGCAGTCACCACCACCAAAAACACCTGTGTAGGTCTTTGCTTCCACCAATGCATTTCTCCTTGGGATTGCAGAACATCCTTTATGGCTCACCATTTGATCTCAATGGCTGTCAGCCATGCCAACTATGCTGAAATACTTCTGTATCTCTAGCTAGTTTTGTCCTTCTGTATCTGGATGAGTAATGGTAATAGAGCTCTGAAGAGAGAATGACATGATGGTAAAAAAAAAAATCCCCTGGTAAAAAAAAATACCCAAATGACTTTCAGGACTGCTGAAAAGAGAAAATTTTTATCACTTTCATATTTACTGTTACATCTGTTTTCTGAAGAGGAAAGCATCAATGCCAATAACAAGTATGCTAATTACTATTTAGGCCATAGCTTCAAGTCTTTAAGTAATGTTGAATAATTCTTTGGTTCAGTCAGGAAATTTGCTAAGACACATTTCTCCAAAATGTTGCCAAAGGCAATGTCTGTTTTTAATACTTGAAAAATAAACCAGATTTGCACTTTCAAGTGACCACAATTTTACAGTTTCTTTTGAGCTCCAATACAGTACTCAGCTTTATCCCACCTCATGCTTTCTCCTTCCAGCCATCATTCTCACTTATCTCCACTTCAGGGTAACACTGAATACCACAGACCTGGGAGAAAATTGCTGTACTGTTTTATGCACTTTGATTTAATGTAGCAGGAGGCAGGAGCAGGGGGTTGATGGTGGTGGAGAAGCCGTTCACTTTCAATGACTCTGTGCAAAATCTGAGAAAAGAAGTGAAAAAAATTGTCTGTGAAATACAAGCACAAAAGGTGAGGAATAATTGCTCTAACATGCAGGAGAAATAACAGAGAACTTCATGTTTCTTATTGCCACTAACATGTGTTTAAGAAGAGACACCATCACTTTGGGATTGAACAGACTGATTTCAGTCTGAAGTGAGGATCACAGCAGAAGAATGACATCTAACAAAATTACTTTTCTTTATGATCCCATTCATCTCTAACCAGTCAGTAAAACCCAAGAGATCATAATGATCTCTGCATGTTCTTTGCCGTTCTCCAATTTTGGTGGAAGTCTCCATCCTAAATTATTCACATCAGCTGCTGTTGCTAGGAAAAAAAAATGGTCATGAAGTCCCATTTATTTTAAAAAGCAGAATGTCAGGAGAAAGGATAGGTTGTTTTGAAATACTGCCCTAACATATAAAATACTGCTTGAGGTTTTCTCAAGCAAGAAAGACCAAAGTGACATGTTCCCTTGGGAGAGAAGGGCTGTACTTATTAAAGGCCACAAGCCACTTTTGGTCTTTCTACACTGTTTTGGTGCTTTCTTTCCCAACAGTTTTTACTTTTGAGTAGTGAATCTGCTGAAATCTGTGAAACAAAATAAATTTTAAGGAACTCCTTAACAGAATACACATTCAGTTTTCAAACTGAGTCAGGAAATCTCACTAATGTATGCCATTCAAATTGGTATTTCAGAATTTTTCCTGAATGTGGCCCATTCTTTCAAATCTCAACTAAATGCAAGGTGGACTTGTATTAACAGTTTTTTCAAAATTGTTTATAGTTTAAACAAACTCCACCAAGAACTCTCTGGATGTACTGAGATACTGAGTGAATGCAAGGACATAAGAACGAAAGAATGGCCATACTGAGTCAAAGGTTCATCCAAACCAGCATCCTGTCACCAAGAATGATGGTGGAATGTAATGACACAAGGCTCCAGAAGTATTTCCCTGGAGTGTTCTCAGGGCCTCCAGTAACTTGTGGCTTAGGGACTTCCTGAGAGAACATAGAAATAATCTACTTGTTTTTCATGACTCTGAGTCACTGTGGAATTTCTCCTCCGTAGCTTTGCCCCTTGACTGGTAAGCTGTTACCATCCATAATATCCTTTAATAAGGACAGCTCATCAGTGTATCCTGGGAAGGAGCACCCTTTATTTTTTTGTTTCAGATCTTCCAGCTGGGACCATTGGCACAGAAATGCCATGAGCAAGAAGCATAAGCCCTGTTCTGTGATGACTTAAAATATCATGGGCTGTTATTGGCCTTTCAGAAGTTGTTTCTCCAGAGCAGCTGGGAGACAGTTTCTTTAGGTCACTTGCTATACTTGCATCTGCCCACACATTCAGCCTCTAGAGAGACACATAGACTGCAAATTTAAATTCCTCCTGTGAACCACAATTATCTTGAGAATAATGTTTTATCATAAATAGCATTTTATTTCCAACTCTTCAGAGCTCAGAAAATAAAAGCAAATGTCAATACTTCCATCTTGTTTCTTGTTCATAACAGATTTTTTAATGGTCTCATATGTATCCAAAAGGCAAACCCCCTGTTTTTACAAGAGCCTCAAATCTGAGTGTTGTTCTACAGGGCATCATCAATAGATTCATGTTTTACATATTTCCTCATTTCAAAAGTCAAATCTCAATGAAATAGAATATTAATGATAGAAAAATATTTAAATGCTGGGGAACAGAATTCCCTGAACCCAGCTTGACATTCCCACTTGCTCCAATACTCATGGATCAAAAGGGAAGTGTCTGTATCTATCAGCTGCCCAAGAAGGCAAAGGCAATTGATTGTCACCTCAAAGCAAGAGCCATGCAGATGTGGTGCTTAGTGATGCACCTGGCTGTGCTAGGTTGATGGCTGGACTTGGTCTCAAAGACCTTTACCAACCTTAAAATTTCTATGATTCTGTGATAAAGTGGCAAAACTTGTGGACATTATGTGCAGCTAAGAGAGGACCTGCTTCCTTCAATGACAGGAAGGACAAGGTTCATCTGTTGTTCACATCATGGCAACTTTTCTTACGTGGGCTGCTCTTCAAGTGTCATATTCTACCCTGCTCTTCTTACTCTTGGCCTTTGACTGCCTCTCAGTTCTTACCTTTACTCTCCATGGATGTAGTTTGCTGGTGAGAATTTGGTTCAAGCAGATATTTTGAAATAACAAA
Source organism: Parus major (assembly GCF_001522545.3). Taxonomy (NCBI): domain Eukaryota; kingdom Metazoa; phylum Chordata; class Aves; order Passeriformes; family Paridae; genus Parus; species Parus major. The sequence continues at coordinate 60,876,571 of NC_031770.1, read as the reverse complement.
GTTGCATTACCCATACATTTACCAGGTTAGGCCTATTTTCACATGGGACTGTGCTTTCTGCTTCTATACTTTCTACCATTATCATATTTCAAGGCCTAAAGCAACATTGTAACATTGAAGGGAGAAAAGGGAAATCTGTCTTGTGAAGACATTTCATACAAAAGATTTCATTTACATGAAAAAAGCCACAAACATGCACACACAAGACTTTTGCAATCAAAGGGAATTGCATAGACATACCTGAAGATAAAATAAGAGCCCTTCTAATTATTTAAGATGTTGCCAAAAAGAGCTGCAGGGCTGAGTGTTGAGATCAATTGGCAAATTTACCACTTTTAAAATGAAAGAACAGTGACTTGAGAAAGCAATACTTTTCAAAATGTTTATTTTTAAAACATTAATTTTTATACTATTATACACTATATATACCATTTTCAAATGAGATTGCCTGAAAATATGAAAGGTCTAAAAGCCAGTTCAAATGCTTTAATGTTTGAAAAAGGTGTTTAAGCTTTCAGTGCTTTGCAACTTATATTAATTGAAAATATGCATATACATAATTTAAACAAAAATATAAGGGGCTGCAACTTTCTTTGAAAAAGAGCAACTGAGTGCTACTCATACACGTATGTATATGTATATATATATACATACACAAAATCTCATCACTCATTGTCACATAAATGTTAAAAAATGTCCTTTTTATTATTATTTCAGATTTCTCATGTATTTGAACTATTTCCCCACACATATAGCTGTGACAGGCTGATTTTGTGTTCTTGTACCCCATTCAGTGTTCACTTACTTATTTACTTACCAGTCAATCCTTACTTCAGTCACAAGCAATTGGTGGCTGTGAGTCCTGCAGCACCCATGTGCTAGGTCTGAAATGTTTTGATTTGTTCTGGACATTTCAGCATTTAAGAAATAACCTTTCACAGCTCTAGTTCTTCCAACACAAGAGGATGAAGTTGACGTAGCAAGGGCAACCATTGGCTGTTGAAGACAGTATGGGCTCCAGTTATCTGTTTCTGTGACTGCTGCATATGGAAGGGGTGACAGAGAGTGAGAATTGAGAGATAACATTCTTCCCTTTTGGCCAAAACCATCCCTGGTTCCCACACTCACCAATATACCAGAGTGAAGACTGCAGGTTCTCTCACACCAGTCTCCCCAAACAGCAGTTCATACCATGTAGCAAAAAACCTTCAAGTCTAATTTAACACAATGTGCTTCCCATGCCTGCTCTTGCATGCAGGTAGAATTACCTCCCAGTTCTGCAGACAGAAAGCCCTCCCATCACTGGTAGAGGGTGGGAGATAGCTTGGCATGCAGCTGCCTGTGCCTTCTCTACTCCAGGGACAGAGAGAGCACCCCAAACTCTGCTGCTAACCCAGCACAAACATAACAAAAAACATTTGGTTTGATTCCTTGCAGACAAAGTAAAACTGGTGCAAAAGAACAGTGGAGCGCAACACACCCATTACTGAACCCTAAGCACCTTGCAGCACCACAGGCATGTGTGGTCTCTGAGCATCTTCAGGCATTGTGCACTTCCTGGAAAATGGCATTTGCAACACTCACAGAGCCAGAAGCATGTCTGGGGATACTTTCCCTCTGTAATTTATACACATTTTGTTTCAATGATGAAGAAATTTAAATAGAAATGTAGTTCAATTGAGAAATGCACACATACATATACATGGATAGTCAAAACTATGGACTTTTATTGCTTTTATTGCTTTTTCTCATTTCTTTTTTCTAGTTATCCAGAAAAATCATCCCCTGTTTTTTCTAATTGGAAATGGACCAAATTGTGCTCGCATCTGTGTATGGAGATCAATGCATTCAAGTAAGCTAAAACTCGAAAATTAGGCTGAATTTCTGTATTTAGACCCAAAGGCAGTTTAGAAATTTGGCACATTGCACATTGTTTTGCCACAGACCTGTTTAGCATCAAATCCAAGGAAAGCCACAGTGACTTTGTCTACGATTATACTTCTGCTTAAAGCTAAACAGGGCCTGTGAAGCAAGCTCAGAATCTTTGTGGTTGACTTTCTTTTATAAGGTGAAATAACTCTGCAATTATATCCTAATTGCATGACAGTAACCTGAAGTAAGAGAAAAAAGTATTGCTGAATGACTGGATGCAATTATGCAGCCTTACAGTAGAATCTGTTAAGATGGTGTGTCGATCTAGCAATTGCTCCTCCCTGGTAACAGTTTAATTTCACTAAATTAAACTCCCAGTTTGGAGGACAGATCGATCATGGTTTTATGTTGTAATGACACCTTAATAATTGCCATGTCTTCATATGGAAGGTACTGTGCAATCTGTTCTGAAGCCTTAGCAGAAAAGACTATTTAATATTGCTCATATAATACTGCTGTTCTGTAACTGAAACCTAGATTCTCTAACTTCCTCACAGCTTCTAGCATCTAATATATGCTTGGAAAGAAGGAGCAACTGATTCCTTCTGCACAAGAACATAATCTTGCTGGGCATTATGAATCAAAAAAATAACATCCTTCAGATGTTATTGCATTTTACTGCATCCTTTGTGTTTCAGTCAAAGATAGCTGAGAGAATGTATACAATTGACAAAATTCCCCAAGTCCATGAGTCTTCATAAAGATGCACAAAATGATATTTCTGTACCCAGTATGACAGAGCAGAGTAATTTTCTAATTTAAAGAAATTAGTGTAAGAAATTAGGAATAGAAACCACAGGATAATGATGTGATATTTTACATGGGCAGCTGCTCCTCCTTGGTCCTCTGCCTCCTGGGCTGTTCTCTCCCCGCTCCTCACTACATTTCTATCACAGTCAGTGCTATGTCTTACTCCTGTGTGTAAAGACAGTTTTTCTGGATCACAGTAGCAGCAGAGGTGGTACCAGAAGATTGATCCCACTGGAGTTACCCCTCCACAGGCCAGCCTGATGGATGCTGCTTTCACACAATTTGTCCTGCAGGTGTACTTGGATGCCCCACACCACAAGCCCTTCTATGCAACAGGAGCATTTTGGCACTTTCCAAAGAATTTAACTTCATTTTGTTTGGCCTCCTGCCATGCAGACAAGAATCACAGACAGAATGCTTTTGCATTTTTTTTTCTATGACTCCTGTTCCTTAATTTGGCATAAAACCACATTTAGTCTCCTCACTTTTACATATCTAGGCCTGAAATGATAAAGCCTACGTGTGTGAGGTATAAGAAGATAAGGCTTCAACAGGAATATAACTTCTCTTCTTGGGCACACCTTCTGCCAAAATGGGGAAATTACTGACTTCCAGACAGAGAGGAAAGACTTCCAACCATTGTCAGGGTGTGAGCCATTCTTTGTCTGTGTGTATAGGAATTGTATCTAGTCAAAACCTCACCTGCGTTAGAAAACTGCTGTTGGAATTATTGCCACAAACAGTGGAAACAGTCCCAGAAATCAATGTATTTGCCAGGAAGAAAATTCCTACAGAAGATTTACATACTAAACACTTAAAATCTAAATTAGAGTTCTAGATGACTGTGAATTTCTTCACATAGTGGAAAGCTATCTTTTTCCTCTATAAACTATAACTTGCCCCAGAATTTGTTGGTAGCATGAAAGGTCTGTGAATTGCTAAGCAAGACTAGCCTATATCAAGGAAAGAGAAGACATCCTATAGTAAGAGAATGAAATGTTAAAACACTTAGGAGAGCTAGAATCTGAAGACCAGGAGGAAAGACACATCAATTTTAGAGAGAAGAAGAAGATTGGGAAGGTGAATTTAAAATGTGAGAATAAGGTAAGAAATTGTGTGTGGGAAAGGATCTAAAAGATTTCAGACATGGATTTTCCTGGCACAAAAGTTTTCAAATTGCCCAATTTCTTTCTCCTCTGGACCTGCCAAATCCAAAGCAAGACAACAATAACCCTGACATCTCCTGCCCTTTTGATACTGTACTAGAGGCATTTACATTATTTACAGGTTGTGAGCTGGGAAATCTGGGCTTTCAACAACCTAAGAGGAAAACTGACCCAAATATCCAAACTGAAATATGGATACAGAGAGAATCTGTTTTGTGACTGCTTGGTCTTTCTGGCTCAGGGTAACTTCTGTGCTCTTTGTTTGGGTTCCTGAGTTACTGCTCTCTGCACAGAATTAAAAACCTCCAAGTTGTACTCACAGAGGCAGTAATTATTTTTTTCTTTTTGTGCCATTAATTTTACTTCTATTTCTCTATCCATGAAACTTCATTTAGATTAAATCCCAGCCTCCCAATTATATTTCACTGACATTTTTCACATCAAGATGTCTGTCAGAAATCTTTTTCTTTAACTATATGAGGTATATTTCTGTAAATAACTGACCTCACACTAATTTTGTAATATTTTTTTTTCTTTAATACATGGCAGCATATATTATTTGAAACTTAGGCCTGCATTGTTCTAAGTAGATATAGAAATATATTTAATAACTGACTTTTCAATGAATAAAGGAAAATTTCTAAGACAACCTTTTACCAAAGAAAGAAAGAACCTGTTTCAGGTCTTATAACAACTCCAATACCAATGTATCTCACACATTTTGAAATGTTTCTTCTGCAAACACTATTAACAAGGGTGCAGAGAGATTATGCATCTCTAAACATACTAAAGGTGAAAAAGAATTTTTAGAAGTTGAAACATAGCAGCTACACACAACTTTTATGATAAATGTATACCTTTACTTCATGTATAATCATATAAAATAACTTGCAATTGTGTTAATGTGCTGGCGTTCCTTTCTTTTAGCAGGACAAATTAGTATGCATTTATTTAACCTGTCATTACATCATACTGAACATCAGTCACTATGCAATTACAAAGGTAATGGTTACCATGTAATACTGACAAAGCCACTGTTTGGCTCTTGTAATTGGTAGTCACTAAAATGCATTTTCCATATGATGAATGAAGTAGCCAGCAAAGCAGTCAATGCTGCATGAGATTTGCCAGAACAAAGATTAGTTTTAGAGTCCTGCATGAGCTTGAGCATACAATAGCCTGTCTGTTTCTTGTTTTTTTCTGTTCTGTTACAAAACTCTATAGAGTGAGTTCAGCAGGGGAGAGCAGTGAAGGGAAAAAGAGCATATTTGGGGGCAGAGAGGGGAGGAAAGAAACTCGAAGGATGAAATTTGCCATGTGTAAAGGTCAGCCCAAGACCTATGTCAGCCTTAAATCACATTATTTTCATTTAAAACCCTTCTCTTTCTGCAGCAAATCTGCAGTTCCTTGACAGAGACAGGGATGCCAGGACCAAAGTGAGCCATCAGTAAGCTGCAGCTGATGCTGTGTGCATCAGGCTACCTTCCCACAGTTACACTTTTCTCTGTTTCAGACAGAAGAAGACATGCTACCTTTAACTGACAGTCAAACTTGGCTGTCTTCCTCCTGTCACTCCTTATGAATTTGCTCCTGCAACAGATGAAGCCTCTTGGAATCAGTTACTTTAAGCATTTGTGAGGGCCATATTCATACCTTTCACACATACAAGTTGACTCATTGGGGAAATATTGTGATGCTGCAGAGAGGCATTTGGTCTTTTGTCTTGAATTACATTAACTTAATTAGTGAAAATTATTGATGGTGCATCTTTTGAAGAGTAATTTATGTCAAATTTCAGAAGTCTTTAGGAATCTGATTTCTAATTCAAAGCATGCATTACAAGCCTATTTGGATAAGTGTTATTTTTACCTAAAATCCATGGGAGTAAGGCACTCTGTGAAAAATCACCTGCTGTGCCATTAACATGGAGGTGTTTGGAGACCTTCCATGGGGTTCCCCTCAGCTGCCCAGCAGAGCAGTTTCACTGAGGCATCAGGATGTTGAAGGTTTTAAAACAGGAGCATGTTGGAAGCGTGGACACTGGCATGATAGCAAGAGTGCTTCCTACTCCTTTGCTGCAGTGCTGTAAAAGCTTTCACGCTCACCTCAAGGAGAAAAAGGCTGGGAAATGTATTGCAGTTTCCTGACAGCATCAGTCACTTCTCATAGAGACGAGCTGTAAGCTTTTCTAATCCTCAGACTTTCTATAGCATGAAACAGAGGACAAGTTCTAGTCCTAAAAGGATCAGAGGGGCAGAGATCAACTTTCCCCTTGAAGCAAGTTAAGCCTTCACTGGCTCTGTCAAACTGCAGCCTGAGCTCTGTCCTTTGGGCCCCTGGCCACCCATAGCATTATCCCAATTAGGACCAAACTAAGCAACTAGGAAAAGAGAAACACCTCTCATATGTCCCCCCTCACAGAGCTGGTGGAAGTGCCTGACTCTACAACTTCTTTCTAATTGGGCTCTGCTCTCGTCTCTCACACTTTGCAGAAAAGCGAGGAATACGAACAGCTTTGGGGAAGGAGGGAGTTTGGAAGATTAAAACTCAGTGTTTGGATTTTGTCTAGAAGTAGTCCATATGGAGGGGGCTTTTTGAATACACATTCAGCAGCGTTTCAGTGTTATGCATTAAGACTCCATACTTACATGCACACTGGAAACAGCATGTCTTTAAACAACACCAAACCTAAACTGTAAGCTATTGGCAGTACCTCTTCTGAGCTATTTGCCTGAATTATTTCTGCAGTAAATCTCTAGAAATGTCCACTTAAACAGTAACAGTCATAAATATCTCATGGAAGCCATAAAATACAACAGAATTTTGGAAGTCATAATTTTAATGGATAAAACTGTGCTATAAAAGAAGGGCCTCTGGGACTGAGGCTAAAGTAAAATTTATCTAAGCGAGCTGTGATGCTAATCCGTCTGCAAGTGATAAATTATCCTATGTCCCAGGTGTGACATAATATCCAAAGGGTGCGTAGTGATTAAGGACACAAAGGTATAGATGTGGCAGGGGTCCAAGAAAGCCCCAAGCAATTAGTGGTGACTGGAAATTGTCAACAATTGCTCTGAATGTTTGATAGTTTCCTCTGTGCTCAGGTTTGCCAAGCTATACATTCCCCAGTGTCTGAGGCTGGGTTCTGAGGCACGGTGGCAGGACCTGGCTGGGCACTCATGTAGCTCAGAGCAGGATGCTTGCAGTCTTTTCAACAAGGTACTCAGACATCCTTCCCAGGCTCCTGCTGAAGTCAGAGGTTCAGGCCAACACTTAGGGGAAAGAAAACAAAACAAAACAAAAAAAAAGGAATGCTTATTTTAAAGTACAATAACTAGAAATATTTCTGTTTGGTCAGAAACAGAAAAAAAAAAACAGCCTTAAAAAAAAAACCCAACCCTTTCTGTTCTAAAGAAAACAAAAGTAATTCTTGGAAATGCTGAATTGCATTGTGGTATCATTATAAACTGCTGTGATTCTGAGAGGTCTTTCAGAGAGGCCAGCAAAGTCCCCATAAATTTACAGCAATAAAATGTTTAGACAGCAGGCAATCAGGGCGTGTTGGACTGGATACCCAAATCAGTCCATATTGTTATACAAACTGATCATGTTTCAAACAGCAAAAATGGTGAGCTGTTAACGGCAGCAAGAGTGTTTACATAACTTGGTGTCACTGGAGAAATCAGAGACAAACTCCTCAGATTCCCTTATTTGAAGGGAAGATGAACAGGATCCAGATGAGCAGCTCACCCAGTGAAACCCCTAGCCCATGCACTGCAGGACCCACACTGCTCCCAGAGCAGGCTGCCACTTGGCCAGACAGCCTGGGTGAAAGCTTCATCTGCTTGATGATACACTCATTTCTGGAAGAGGCTGACTGGAATACCAACATTATCCAGTGGGAGAGGATGAGCAGCGATATTTGGGGTTGCTTTTGGCTGTTGAGAGCGTGTGGTGTGCAGACAGATGATACTCAGTGAATAAGAAGAAGCCTTGGGTTTGAAACTGATGCTCTGCTTCACACCCAAACCCACACTGTCATACACAGCCAGGTCCCACAAGAGCTCTGTGAGGCCTTCCCTGTGCACCATGGCCCACAGAAGCCCACTCAGTGACACAGACTGGGAGCAGCACCTCAGTGCTCATCTCTGCTTTTCCCCAGAGCCACTGCCTGCTTCTCCCCACTAACTACAGCATGGGAGTGGGACAGCTGTAGCACTGCATGTGTGCATTGGCCCTCGTTGAGCATATTGCCAAGGGCACTGTCTACGACTGTCCTTACCACTTCTGTTCCCAAATCTACCTCTAAGATATGTAAGAGTTACCAGCTGTTTCTGCAACACAGGACAAGGGGGAGCTTGAAGAACAGCACACAGACAAGACATAGCATATGATATTATGATCACAGAAAGAGATAACATTGCTTCACTATATGGCTAGATGGGGAGCTGGCTCCCAAACCAAAAAAATGTCAGTTTTAACACCTGTGACAAGGTGTTTTTCACCCTTGCTAAAGGATTCAGAAATCCTAGCAGACTTAGGATAACATAGTCATACTGAAAGTCTCATTTAATCTTTGAGAGTTTCCCTCTAACTGCCCATCAGCCAGTCATACCTCGCAGTCTAGCCTCTCATCTCCTAAATCCCTGGGTCTCTTCAGACCCTGCCTTACCCATGTACAGGTGTGCTGACAGCCCAGTCAATGCCTGACTTAGTGAAAATCTGGCAGCTCCTATTCTTCATATACTTCTCTATTTGCTTTTTACCCAAAATATGTTGGTCCCTATTTACACAGGAAGATGCTACATATCCAATTGGAAGGATGTGGAGCTGTTTATCTGCCTCACTGTATCTTCACAAACTAGGGTTCTAATTTCCATGCAATTACACATGAGCCCCTTCCCCAAGGAAAATGTTACCTTTTGCCTTGTTCTGCTCTTAGACAAATAAAATCACTTACCTGGCTGTTTCCCATCCTCCTGGGATTTGACGTCCTTTCCTACAGCAGGGGTGTTGGAAACAGATGATTTTTAAGGTCCTTTCCAACCCAAACCATTCTATCATTTTATGATTCTTATTCTATACCATACATTTTAAAAAGTTAAACATAATATTTCATTTCATTTAGTTCAATCCAGAATCTCAAAGGCTATATGTAGACCTAAGTGGATGCATTTTTGACAAATATAAAATTTATCTACTTCATAATGCAACTATGACCTGATAGACTTGCTCCACTCAAAAATATGAAGAGAAGATGTAGGCATTTCTAAAATCTAAATGTTTTGTTTCAGTATCTGTAAGACAAGTGAGTTTAATTTGTCATTTCAGGATACGAATTTAATTTTGGAGCTGGGCTACAATTTTAATTAAAAGAAATCGGAGTTTAGTTAAAGATGAGTGAGGTTATTTTGTGCTCCCACAGAATAATTTCTTTGAGTTACTGAGGGGCTGGTTGTCATTGCCCAGTGACAGTAAACTTGTACTGTGACTCAAGATCTGAGAAAATGGATTTGCCTTCCCCAGATCCAATCTCTTCCAGTGACCTACACAGGGACTTTCCCTATGTCCCTCCAGCAGTTTCTTCTTGCAGGCTGGGCTGAGAGCTCCCTGGGGACAGGTGTTGTTGTCAGACACCTCCTCATGCAGCCCCTGGCATGCTGGGGTTTCTGTTTACATACGTGCTGCTGCAGCGGTAGCATGTTAATAAATGTCTCCCCTCCCATATAAACGTTATTATAACTGGTGAGTATTGCAGAAAATCCCACACCTGTCCTCTCTCAAGGTTTTGAGAAAGAGAAGGGAAACACAAACCAGCTGCAACTGGAAACCACGAAAGGTTTGATCGGAGTTCATCTCTGAGGTAGCAATACCAACCATGCTATTGTAACCAACATTTGAACCTACAATGGTAAACAGAGATGACATTTGTACCCAGGAGAGGCTGCTAGCATGTCATGCACACATGAGCCATGTGGGTGTTCCTTCAGTTCTTCACATGCTGGTTACAAAAGGCAAGTATCAAATCCAGGCTGATACCACCTCCCTGCTTCTGTCATGTAGATGTAGCAGGTGGCTGGCGTGGTTGGGTACGTAATGTTTGGATGTCTTCAGTCCTCCAAAATTAGACATGAGGTTTCGCTAAAAGACTTCCTGAACTGCAACATAAAAATAAAATGTCATGCCTATGCTATACAAAAAAGGAAACAAAAGGAAGCCTGTAGTTATAAATGTAATATGAGCTTACTGAGGTCCAGGCTGCCATGAGCATCACTGCTGTAGGTTTTAATGTGCTTTGAAATAGAAACCATTAGCATCTCAGGTATAACAGTTCTAAATATACAGTGATTTTTAATCTTACCACAGAGACCATGGTATAAATCATTAATGTATTTTAGCACATTTTAGAGGCAATGGAAGAAGGAATGCAATGATCCTGCTCTCTGCCACACTCCCCATCGATACCATGATCCCCATGAATGCCATATGGCAGAAAGGGACATAAATGGGGGAGAAGAATCCAGTCAAGCAGTTTTCACTTTCTTTTTTTAAATTTTTATTTTTACAGCATTTGACCCATCTCTCCTCCCAGAACACAAGCACTGGCAACAAGGCCAGCAAATGGGACACAAGTGTTTGAGAGGTCCCCTGCTCCTTGAGACCTCTTCAACTACCTTTAGTATTTCAGCAAGCTGGAATTATGCAGAGGGCTGCTTCAGTGCAAAGGGTACTCTTGATCCCTGTGGTTCACTTTGCTGCATCTCACAAAAGAGAGGAACAGAACAATCTGTCAGGCAGATCCAAAAATGTGCCAGGTCTGGTTCAAACTGGTATATTCACCACTAAGAGTCAGTCTTCAAATCTGGTCCAGAACTGTGGACTGTGAAAAATGTAGTGTGATGTTTTGGAGGAATGACTGTCCTGAAACTAGAACTCCCATTCAAATCCCACCTAGATTTTAAGGTATCCAGACCATGGAACATGTATTTTATTTGGCTAAAAGATCCCAGGCAAACTTACTAAAAAGCATGGGAAAAAAAATTGATTGTGAGCTCTGCCATACCTATTTATTGAAGCTCAAATTTGGAACCTTTGTCAGATAAAGTCCAATTAGTGTGTGATATTATATATTCTACATAATGAAAAACAGTGAAATGAGAAAATTTTGGGGGCCTAACAGGGAACAGCTGTTACAAGAAAGAGGAGAGATACTGTTCTTCCATATTTCTCCTGTGTTGGACGTAAGCAGCCTTCCTACAGGTGACATAACTTGATGAGGTTTTTCTCCAAAAACTCACTGAATTGTCAGGTTCACCTTTTTCCACAAACTCTTCCCATTTACTGCTTTTGAACCCTTTGTCCACTTCTGCCATCACCATTCCCCACAGCTCATCACCATGATGCCATTAGGCTGATCTCCATCAAATCTCCTTCCCTTTCCCCAGCGCAATAACAGACATCATTCCACGGGCTTCTTTCTCATCTCCAAACACAGATTCCAGTTCCTTTTTCTTCTGTTCTTTCCACCCCTCACACCCACCTTTCAGTGTCTTTGCCTCTCCTGCTTTGTTCTGAATTTGGACTCCTCCCTTCAGCTGATGTCTGTAATTCCTAGGTTCTCTCCAAAAAGATTTCACAGAATGAGTATGAATTTATGTTGCTCTCTTCCTTGATCATGTCCCTTGGATACCTGTATCCCCCTCTCTGCCCTCTGTATCCCTTTCCCCTCCTGTCCTCAGGACAGCTATAGTGGGCATGTTCTCTCCTATGTGGGATATGAATGCCCCTGTGCTTTATCCTCCAGGTAGCATTGCCTCAGGCTACTCCTTCTCTGCAGCTTCCTTCCACCTGCCCTTCTTCCAGGTATACATATCTCCCACCTTCTGGTTTCTGTTCTCTTTCATCCTCTCCAGCCATCCTATTAAAGACACAAACAGGATTCTAGAGGGTCATTTCCTTCTGTGATTTCCTATAGTCCTCTGGCACTGGTTTAAATTCCTCACTCACTAAAAGCAGCTGACCTACAACTTCTGCTGCACTTTGTCAACCAGAACCCAAGCTTGGGTGCCTTTGAACAGTGCTAGATTACAACACTGATGATTTCAAAGACAAATCACTGCTCAGCTCTCCAATTCAGTGCTGTCTGTCTCAGTATGTGATAGCTGAAGACTATTTGGTACAAGTCCATTGCAACTGGCTTCTATTTTGTTTCACGGTGTTGCAGTCAGTGGTGTCACGTAAACACACAGAGGGAAGCAGGACAGCACACAGTGAGTTCAGCATCCACACAGGTAACTTGTGGGCCAGACTGCTACACATTGCATTAACTGTGCCTATCTGAACGAGATGTAAGTAAAAAATATACTCTGACTCTTCCCAGATAAATTATTTCTGTAATTTGTTTAACTACATGTGCACCTAAGTCTGGAGAAACAAGAATACCTGAATTGAAAGACTTAAATAGAAGATTGCAAGGCACGAAAAGGTAAAGTTGTCACGAGTAATGAAGATAAAGTACCTTTGCAATAAATTTGATTCTGCAATAAAGTGCCAGTGTGGTGCGCAAGGAATTTGCTCAGGGTTTCCAAAGTAGGCTTTCATTCATTTTATCTTGCATTCTTGAGCATTAGTAGCCAGACTTACGAGAGAAAAGATTAAAGTATGTATATTACCTCCCTTCATTATTTGTCTTTTTAAAGTGTACCAGAGACAATATATATGATTTGCTTAAAGCAAACCTTTCAGTTTAAGAATGCAGAAGCCAAGAAGAATTTATTTAAAGTATTTACTTGGTTTCTGCATAACATATTCAAATACAACATTTCAGCTTCTTCAAATAAAAGTATAAGTGGTTTATAAGTATAATATAAGTGTTTTATGTCACTGTTTGCACAGTGACATAACTGTGCATAACTTTTCCCCAAACACATTGACCCATGTATTTTGTACTCTGGTTCAGTAATACAGATATAGATCTACCAGATAATTTATCTGTGTGACAAATATGATTGTAAACTTGGCGATAATTCTTCTGTTTCATGTGTATTCAGTCAGCTACTATGAACAGGGTACATGCAGCATGTACAGAAACGAGATCATAACTGAAATGGATATGATTTTCCCTATTTGTGTGATTTTTAACCACAAGATAACAGTAGGCCTGTATACATTTTTTGCTATGATGACTAACATTTTATGCTGATATATCATAGAATCATAGAATCACAGAATAGTTTGGGTTGGCAAGGCCTTTTAAAGGTCATCTAATCCAGCACCCCCGAAACAAGCAGGCTGCTATAAGGTCTCACTGGAACATTCTCCTCTCCAGGCTGATCTCCCAGGAAATTCAGCCCACTTTTCCTTAGGAGCACTTGTAAATGTTCCCCTGAGAAGGCAGAAGTAGTCTCAGTATCTTCCTTGACACAGTCCCTTGAGTTGCAGCCCTTTCTGCTGCCTGTTATGTTGGGCATTCCAGAAGGCAATCAGGTGGCCTATGGGCATCCCACATTTTGTTCTGTGTTTGGCCTGCAAACTGATGGTGTACAATCTTGTGGCTTTCTATATACAGATTTGGGCTTGGCTTGTACTCACTGTGGTCTAAAGTCATGTAGGAGGGATTAGAACTAGAGTCTCAAGTCAGAAGATGGTTAAGAGCCCTATGGAAGTTTTCACATGGTGGGGGATAAACTGTCCCACACAATCATCTCTGAAGAAGGGATTACCTGTTTTCATTTGCCACTGAGACTAACCCAAGCATCTCAGAGATGTTTTTGTGGCTAATATAGAGCTGGTATTGTGAGAAATACTGTTAGTTGTGGTTGAATTCTCTTCTCAGCGATGCCCTTGTAAGGCTCAAATGACGGCTTTTTGCTGAAGGAATAATCAGATTTTAAACTGTGATAACTGAGTGCAGAATTTATCCCAGCGGTTGAATGTCATTGTCCCAATGAAGAAACTAAATATAGTCAAAGGAAAGCAGTAAATGAGTATTCCTCAGAGGTGCCCTTATTTATATTGGTTAAAACTGTCCTTCATATTGATGCCTTAAGTTTTAGCTTTCATATTTTCCAGATTCTGTACTGCCTTGATGTGTGACTCTGAACTACGTACAAAGTGTTAGCAAGTTCTCTTCACAGTGTAGGTAAACAAAACAATCCTTTTCCAGCCCGAGAACCAAGGATACCATTGCAGCTTCAGGTCCAAAAAAGTATAAACAATGGTAAATTGAGGAGAGAAAACTGGGAGAATGAGACTTCATAACCTGAAGCTGTAACTGGACAATTAACCCCAATGTGTAAATAGACCAAAACTTACAAAAGTGTGAAAACTTGTGACCTGTCATCCATCTTGTGATAATCTTGGGTCTGTCCTGGCTGTTGTGTGTAACACAGGAGTTACATTTCCATAGTGGAATATAACTCAGGTATTGTGCAGGCTAGACATTGGAGTGGGTAGGTTATACAACCTTCAAGAGTACATAAAAAAATGTCTAAAGGCTTACTTACACTTTATATCTGAAAAAAATTATATATATATAAACTATATAAATTTCAAGCTCTTCCTGTTCCAGATGTCATTTGCCTCTCTCTCTTCAGCTGTCAACATAGATTTTTTAGACAAATTTAATAGTCTTTTTGCATTCCTGCCTGTTTCCCAAAGGTGGACTTGACCTTTGTGGAGATGAGGTACACAGCACTGTACTGCTTGCTGTGCAGGCATGCTTCCTATGTAAACAACATATTTACTTGAGACTGTGCATGCTTTAAGTTTCATCACAAGACAGCTAAGGTCAGAGATAAAGCTTTCACACCATGCTGTTTGCAAAACATTTCAGGGTGACTAGAAATATGCTGGAACAGCCATATTATACCCTATGGAGCCACAAAGATTTGCTTCTAGGGAGTGATCTCTGCTTGGAAAAAGAACTTGCACTGATCATTGTGTAGTAAATTACACATTCGCTGCAGCGTCAACCTCATACTTTGGTTTTCCCTTGACACCTCTGACAATTTCACAGGCCGTGACCTGTTTGTGTATCTCATGTAGAGGACTAGTTTATTTACAGATGTTAAAATGGCATCATACCATTTTATGGAAGTGGTATGATGCCAAAATGACTGGAAGTGCTCTGAAATCTGCCCTTACAACTAACTTATGTATGTACCTGTTTTTTTCAGCATGCACTCTGTTACTGCTGAAGATGAATAAATCACATGGACACAGGTTGAGGTGTGGTGAAGGAAAGAGCAGAGTTTATTTTCCCTTCCAGGATTTATAGGCTTGTGACCATGGCCAGGGATTGGATGGTCAGGATAACACTTTCCCACTGCACTGGCCATGAGAGATGCCCATCAGAAGACGTGTAACAGAAAGAATGTACACATATCTATGTTTACAGTTACTGTCCTGGGAAAGTCTTTAGAAAACTATGTCAGCAAGCTCAGAAGCTGAGTTTTCAGGGGGACACACATCCTCGCAGTGTGAAGCCAGGGACACTTGTGGGACAGCACAGCACAGTGCTCAGCAACCAGCACAAGACAGCCCCTGTTGGGTGTGGCGGCTCTGCTGAAATCCTGCCATTTTGCTGAAGCGTCCTTTCAAAGAGCTTCACAAGCTGACCCAAAGTCTGCTGGGAATCTCTTCTGGGTTTTACATCAGAACACCTCAATCTGATTGTGATTAAATGTGTGTAGGTGAATGTGCAGTGTGGGACCTTTGAGAAAAGTCAAGGTACCATAAAAGAACATTCCTATCTGTTAGGTAGTAGGCAGGATCTGTGAACTGACTGAACTTCCAAGGAGTTGCAGTAAAGCATGATTATATTCTCAGGCATATTTCATGGATCTGTATTTCCATGCTAGGTTTAAGGAGGAAAAAATGCAGTGTGTGAATCCAAACATTTATGATTCAGAAAAATCTCTTTTTAAAATTCCCTGTCAGAAAATTGGCAAAATTCTGCCTGCACAGACTTTTGTATATAAAAAAAGTGCAGTAACATGAAATGTTGCCTTAGGAGCAGAGACAGGTTCCATGAAATCTCTCTGCAGAAATATAGGTATTTGCAAGGAAATCCATTGAACAGGTCTCTTTGGAGCTTATGTCTTCTTGCTCTGCTTGACCTGAACACGTACTCCCACTTCCTCAGGGAGTGTTGCCATATTGCTTTTACATTAGTTTGCATCACAAAAAGAATGAAACATAGTTGTGATGAATTCAGAACATATTTTGTGCAGAAAATTTTTCTCCTTCCCCTTCACAGTGAGAAAGCATGTTGAGTTTTGAGGGTGTTTGAACAACTTTAATAGACCTGATGTTGAGGCAGAATTAGAGTTTATATATAGCAACCTGGAGCAGCTAGGGAAAGCGGCACATGTGCACTGGAGGGACAAGAACAGAGGTACACAGAAACATCATAAATTAACACAGTGCAATGACATATGAGAAAAAGGCACTGCAGTAAGGAGCAAAATTGCTATCGTGATGGATGTTTATTTTTAGAGTTACAAAAGGTATGTGTTAGAGGCTATTAGTAAAAAAAAAAAAAAAAGAAAAAAAAAAGAAAAAAAGAAGGTGGGATTTCATTCAACATCTAACCACATGCTTCTGCCTGCAATGCAGGGAAACAAGGAGAGCATTGGATTTCACAGATAGCACCACAGACAGCTATTAAGGCCTAATCCAGTGTCACATTTCTGCTTAGTGCTGGCTAACTACCAGCCCAATTTGCTGGCTTCTCTCTCCCTGTGTTTCTTCATTGTTTCAAGCCATGCAGAGACTTATCCTAATAATGAGTCAACCCTCAGCCAAATGTGTTCAATTGAAGGCCACCATGGGAGAATGGCAGGATATTGTCTTTCCAACAGCAAGTGAATTTCAGGCAGCTTAAGGCAGTATCCATTTCACTATAATGCTGGTTTATGTTACAGCCCTTTTCAAAGTTCTAATTGCCCTGTACTGCTGACATTTATAGACATCCCCGACTTTAAATGAAAACACAACACTGAGGTCAGGAGGAGGTTCTGGGACAGCAAAGATCCCAGGTGAGGCCAAAGGAGGAAATTACTTCAAAACTTCCAAATGCCAAACATGTTGTAGTGGGGGGAGGAGAAAAGAGAGAAGAAAACCCAGAGGTGAGGGACACCCTATTCAAAGCCTGAAAGGTATGGATGGATGCCTAATAGTGACTCTCACTTATCCACACATTCAATGCCTGGAGCACAGCTAATCCTCTCTGTCCTCAGTTTCTCTCCCTTAGGTATAAATGTTTTAAAGCATTTATTCATCTGGATGTTTGTGACTCTATTTTGGCCCAGCTCTTCATCTGTGTGTCATTGGGTGAGCTCCAGCAAAACCAATGACTTTATGCCAGCTGGGAAAATGGTCTCATTGGAGAGGGAAAGTGCTCTGCCTATTACAGAGAGAAAAGTCACAGAGCTTCCTTCTTCTGTACAGGCATCCTCATCAGAGGGAAACTGATTTAGCAGCAGTGATGGTAGGAAATATTGCTCCACAGCTGACCCTGGCTTTGCAATGCACTGCAGCCACAGATTGGGGTAAAGTCAAAGGGATGAGGTGAAGAAACAAGGCATGTCTCACTCATGCAAGGATCTATCTGTTCAAGTGGTAGACTTTGCTTGCTTTATATTATTCCTGTGGTGTAAATAGCTCTGTTTTTCCAGGGTAAAAATGTCTTCTTGCAAGAACAAAATAGAAGGGATTCTACTGTGGTTTTGTGGACTGTTATTTGTTCCCTTCTTTTTACAACTGTTCTTACACATTTCTAAGGGGATTGAAGCCTGGCTTGTGCTCCCAGATGTTTTTGACATCCCTGGGGCCAAGGCAGGCAGGTCAGGGTGGCAGAAATAAGGGACAGTAATCAGGAACACAGTTTCTTCATGCAACCTCATCAAAAGAAGCCTATACTTTCAAGACTTCACCCCATCCCACACAAGGGAAACTTGCATCAGTGAGAAATGGTGAGGAAGAAACTCTGCAGAGCTACAGCCTTGGCAACGAGTGAGAATATATTAAAAACATGTTTAAAACTTTCAGGTTTGATAATTGAAATGCATCAAGTTTATACATAATTCTTTATTTCTGCAATAACAGGCTGATATTACTGATGGATATTTATAATGCTTTTATATGATAATAAAACCGTCCCCTAAACATAGTCAGCTGTGTGCTGATTTTCAGGTCCTGTGGTTTATCCTGTCCGTAGATACTCTTCCACACCTTTTCTGGTGTCTGGCAGACTATCTAGTGGATGTGTGCCAGCCATTATGCAAGATATTCAATTGTTGTATGGTGACAGGTTAGAGTATTAAGACCAGTTATTTAGGTTTCTAATTATGATAATGATCCAAATCAATCTCCAGTGCCTTTTAGTAGGAGATGAGTGACAAAACACTTTTGAAAATCCTGTGATAAATGTCTTAATGTGTTTGATTCAGTTGCTCATGCACAGATACTTAGTGTCACTCCAGAGAACTTACCCTGTCTGAGAGAGGATATCTGCTACAGAGGACTGGCAGATAAGAATAGGATCTTCAAGAGAATCAGACATTTCTGGACCACAGCATGGTCCAGATGATAAGGGCAGGGGAAAAGCAGGGATGCTCCCAGGGATGTCTAGGGAAATTGAGCCCTGGATGTCTGACAATACCTATACATCTGACCTCTCCTGATCTTAGCAAGTTTAAATTCAAAATTATCAAACCAAGGGCAATTTCTGATAATGAAATAAGGCCTGCAATGTACAGGAATTAGTAAGTCCACTTGCTTTTATTCTCTGTTGAAAAGAAGCATTGTGGCCACATAGCCAGCCAGTAAAATTCAGAGGAGATTTAATCACTTCAGTGGGGATAATTTAATGTTCCACACTTGAGCAAATGTCATGGCAAGATCCCTCTTCCTGGGATGGCTGCAACTATACTGAACCAAAGAATCAAATAGCACTAACTTGTGATGAGAATAGACAACGAGGAGAAGCTCAATTATTCTGATTTGGTGTTTGTCTCAATTTTAAAAAATAGAGTTCAAGCTTTAAATAACAGCCTGTTAATACAGAGAAATTTCAGACCTCTGTGAATTTTAGGACTTTGTAAAGCAAACCTGGACCTAAAGCAGGTATTTCTCCCTAAGTTTCTATCTTTTTCTATCTCCAGGCACTGACATAAGGTACTGAAGTTCCTTTTTACAGAAAGGACAGACAGTGGAGTCCCATGTTACTGGTCTGTTACTGTGTCTGCTGGAATATAGGTGTGGAAGTGATTCCTGAGCAGAATGCACAGGACAGCCTTAGTTCTCCTTCACTCCTGCAACTGCTCCTCACTTACAGAGCTGAGACTTAAAACTTTGCTTTTCTTTCAGCATCCCACTCTTGTGAGTGTGTGCTGTGTTAAACTCTTGGTGGGTTTTCTGCTGACACTTGGGAGGCCTGGCCTGCAGCAATCTTGTCCATTTTCACTTTCTGCTTAATCCATTCTCGCCCTACACTACATGGGAAACTCCAGAGCTGGAGAGAGGAAAAGCAAAGGGAAATCTCTTTCTTTTTGAGTGTATTCATTCATCTTTGACTCTTACCAGGGGCATAACAAACTGAGCCTCTATTATCAATAGATCCAGTGACTACAAACAAATTCATCTACTATTCTATTGTATTTTTGTGAGAGATTATATTTAAATCAAAAATTGCCCAACTCAATTTCATTATGAGAATGTAAATAATATTTTGTATCTCCTCTTTCTCTTCTTAATTTTTACCAAGTGCCAGTACTGTCTTAGGAGGAAAAATGTTGTTCTATTAATGTGAATTGCCAGTTCCCTTAAGCCCTTGGTAGATTTTATTTGAGGCTTTTATTCCATTCTGATTCATAGCTGCTAACAAAAAAACAGGTCTCTTAAAAAATATGTTTTACTTAAAAATATATATAAATGGGAAGCATACTTCAAATACAGCTCCTTGTTCTTACATTATCATTTCTGAGCTGAAACTCTGATCAATGTTTCCACTGCTTTCAGATTTCATCTTGTTAAAGGGAGTAGTTGGTATGTAGCACAACGTTCAGCCAACACTTCATTACATTTTGGGATCCAATTACTCATGCAGGGTTTTGGTTTTGTTTTTTGTAACTTGGTGTAAGTTTCCTTTTCCCAATGAGGTTTCATTTTAATTCCCTTCAGTCTGCAATGTTCTGCAAGTATTTAGTGTTATTTTTTAAATTGTGGTGGAGATACAGAATAATTATTTCCTTTTTAACAAATCTGGAAAAGAACCAAATCCGGATGAAACGCATCTCCAAGATTTTTGAGTGAAAGCAACATTAAAGGATATCTAATTAGACCTACAGTAATAACATCACCATCCTTGTTACGGGACATATATGTATATAAAAGCTTGTGATCTGCTGAGTTAGGAAGTTAGCAAGCTGGAGGGTCTACCACAATTTTTGAGTACCCAATCAGCTACACCACATATTACACACACCATGGAAATTATAACCTACTCTATAGCTTTTGTGTAATCAATTTGGAATGACCAGATTTGGTCTCAAAACAAGACTTCCAGGATGCAAAAACCACAGATCTGAACAAAACCACAAGTCCCTATATGCAAACTATCACATTTTTATATAGCAGAGTGAATCTAAAGAATTTAAAACAAGATGCAGAAAATCTGAAATGCTAGCAAATTAGTTGTGCTGTTTGCCTATGACCACAGAAAATGACTCTGAATGTCCTATACAGCCTGTAACTTTTTAAAGAACATTTAATGGGTACATAGGAGTCACCATCTATGAATCCAGGCATATAGCCTCACCAAATCCTATTACAGCATCTCTTCTGCTTGTAGCTGCTCGGTTCCTGAATTCCAATACAATCTTTAAATGATAAACTTCTTTACTCTTTGAAACATTGATCTGTGCCTGTGAATTTGAAGTAACATCTGTTCTTAAGAATTTCAATTATTTTGCCCAGCACTGATGTCAATTGTTGGGGTTTGGGTAAGGAGTTTGTTTTTAGTTTCCCCCCTCTACTGCATCCGTTTGTCATTTTATGCAAGTTTTGATGTTTTTATTAATCTTGGCAAAAGCCAGAAAATGGAATATCTTTAATAAGAAAGTCTAGACATTCTGGAATAGCCCAAGGCTGCCAAGCTGGCATGATGGGCCAGTTCTATTCAAACAGAGGTACAAGGCAGCATCTTCTTTTGTAAAAGCCCCATTTATTTTCCCACTTTTCTGTTGCCTTATCCCATTTGTCATGAATATGTTGAAGTTAATGAAGTAAAAAAGAACACCAGAGGATAAATTTATATCAGACATTGCAAAGTCTGCTTTCAAAATATATTCTGAACCGTGTTTCTGTTTAATACTCGTGTCATTCCACTGGATGGGATGTGGCAGTGAGCTCTAGTGAACTTGTTTTAACAAATTGGCAGGGCAACAAACTGATAAACTATTCTAGATGGTTGAATAAAAGTATGTCAGCCCATATCTTTGGTTCTTCAGGCATAAGTAGGAATCCTGTCATTTTCCCCTTTTGCACACATTTAGCATAGACATAATGATGCCTGCCTGTGGTGACTCTATACTGTGAGAACAGGGACAATGTTTGCTTTGGAAGAGGTGTATTTCTTCACAGCAACTGGCCCCCACTTTTTAAGGCCAAATTTTCAATATTAAATATTCAACCAATTCACATCATGCTGACAGTAACCCGGATTTTCAGGCCAGTATGCACAGTCATAAATATTCCAAGTTTCTTGAGGTCATAAAACTCTAGCTGTTAGGCATAGCATGTATCAGTCCCTAAGCTGCCCATTTTTGCTTCCCTTTACAACCATTTAGGAAGAAAAATGTTTACCATGACTTTTTTTTAATGACATTTTTTAAAATTGCCCAAATCCCTTCTGCAAGGGGGCACAAGAGTATATAGAAACTAGCTGGAAGTTGTCTTCATTTTATTGTCCAAATCTTACCCACAGAGGCAGCTGGGGTGAGGGGTCTGGAGGGGAAATGCTTTTAAGACAGAGTAGCTGAAGCTGTGATCTGAATGGAGAGGCTGCACAACTGTGTGGCCATAGCTGCTTGGTGTAATACAGGGGCACATATTTCCCAGATCGATGGCTCAGAGACCTAAAACTCTCTCCTCTCGCCTCTGTGATAAATCCATGCTCGCAAGTTATGGCTACTTTAGATCACAGAAATAAAAGATAGGGAGTTACAAGTGCCTGGTTAGAGAAATAGCCGAGTAACCTGAATCAGCTGGCAAAACAGACATGTCTGTTTTGACACACAATAGAACAGTATGTATAGTCCTTTTCTAAGCTCCAGAAAAGTGCTCTGCTTTCTGTTGAGCCCAGTGAAACAGAACTGGATCCTCTGCAACCTTCCTGTTGTCACTGTAGTATTTAAACACCTTACCTTTTATCTCCACCGTGCTGTGAATCAAAATGACAGAGTGAATGATCCGAAACTTTAAGCCATTAGTCTAGAGTTATTAAATATTTGTGGCTAGAGTCAATAAGGAAACAGTTTTACTGCTTTGTAGGAAAACAAGATGAGGGGAATGCCACAAGATTTCCTTTAGTGTGTGATCAATACTGGGCCAAATAATGGTTAAACCCAAATCATGTCTTTCTCTATCCTGCAGCTTTTTTATAGAAATCAACACATTTCCTGAGCACTAACAGGAGTTTCTGATGGTTCACTGTTCTCAGACAAAAACAATTGCCCAAGGTTGGGAGCCCAATGGTCCTGTCCTTGGGGCAGAGCTGTCAAGAATTGAGAGAATTTGCAGAACACTTCTTTGTTTTACTGGAAGTGTCTCAAATTCATTGCATTTTCAAGAAAACAAATGCGCACATTACACAGAGAGGTTCTGCCATCAGGAAAATATTGACTGGATGCATTCATGGTAAAGAACAAGAGCATAAATATAAACAAACCCTGACAAAGAATGGAATTTAAACATTTTGAAGAATGTGTTCAGAGTAAAACATCTACATAATCACTTGGTCACATGTGATTCAAAATACAAAACTAATCTCTAAATTTTCTAGAGGTGAAGTTGAACAATGTGGCTCTGGTTTTCTGATGTGTCCTGCTGTATTGATCATGCAATTTAATACAGTACAAAACCTCTGTCAGATGAGAAGAGAAATTCCACCCACAGAAATTATCAATTCCAGAATACAGTTTTTGCATAATATATATGCACAAACTCATCTATACATGAACGTCTAAATATGTTTTCATTACTTCCTAAGCTCTTGCAAGGCATAAGAAATCAACAGAGTCAAATAGCCCAACACAGCACATTCCCATATCAAACAGAAACATATTTTAAAACTTCAGTGTAGCTTCACCCAGCTTAAGATGCATTATTTAGTGGTGAATTTCCTGGGTGGGCTGGTGGAGACCTAAGAAGGTCCTAAAGTTCCTCTTGTACCAGAACGCTGAGCAGTGTTTCCCAGAGTAGCAGCTATACCAATGACCAGCTTATTTGCTTCCATCATATCTGTTCCCAGCACTGTCAGTCTCCTCTTTGCTCAGAAAATTCCTTTTACCATGCATGAAGACCACTCTAGTATAATTTTCAGTCTACAAAAGGAAATGCTGTAGGGAGATAGTCGGCATGTAACCCATAAATTTGGATTTTTTGTATCACGGGCAGCATCTATTCATTGTGGGTGGGAAGGGGGGGGTGTGTCTGAATTGTAGCAGCACAAGCTCAATTGCACCTTATGTGAGCTCTCCTTCTATGGAAATATATGTGGAAAGATGTGAAAACAATACATGCCACCCTGCTTATGTCTGGAAACAGTTGTGCTTTCACTCATCCCCCCTAACTTTAGACATCTGCCGATGGCAGTGAACTTTTCTCTCTCCACTGACAGAAAGAGAAATTTAGAAAGTCTCTGCCCGTAACTTAAGCAGCATTGCCAACAATCTGAAATCAGTGGGAAGATTCTAACTTTCTGTGGGGCCCTGCCATGGTCCATGTCCCCTTAAATGTCTAGAAGCAGCTTCAGTAATGAAAAATTTAAACATTGAAATTGCCCTTGCCAAGTCCAAGATTACACCCTGCTATGTTCCCATTTGTTCATGATGGTTAATGCTGAGAATGAGCCTAGCAGGTAGCCTTGCATGGCACTTCATGATCATATACCTTGGACATGTATCCTAGGTTTCACACTGACACAGTAGCTAATTATAAAAACAAATTGTAAGCCTATCTGTTTGTCCTTGCCTGTTGCCAAGTAATGTTTAGTTTGATGTGGGACAATAGTATCAAAATGTCTGCACCAAGGTTGATATATAATAAGAGAATGATGCTAAGAGAAAACAATTGCAATAAGTAACTTTCCTCATAAGGAGAAGAATCAGAAAGCTATAAACAGTTCTACCATTTTACATGCTTTTTTACTTTTGCTTTAGCTTATCCATCAGAGAATAAATTTCATTTCATGTATTAAAGTCAGGACTATCATTTCAGGTTCTTCAATATCTGTAATAAATGAAGAAATATGTAACTCTCTTTATTGACTTACAAAATCTCAGTAATTTCTTGAGGGCTACATATCCAACCCTGAAAGACCAGGTGAACCTTTTTGTTTATAAAAATCACAAGGAAGTTAATATGGTAAAAACTATCCAAAAGAAGTTTGAATTCATGATTCCAGAGATGTCTGCTTACTTCATGACTTTGATCCAGACAGTATCTACAGCTATGCATAATTTTACATATTCTGACCTTTATGTTGTCAGTGAAAAAGTTGCAGCTAATGCATAATCAATTGCATTTTCACATCTTAATCATTGTCACAACACAACAGAGATCCTTTTCACCTCCATACATCTTTTCAAGTTGTGATAACCTGACTAAAATTAACACACTTCCTAAGGCATTGGGAAGCAAACAAAAATGAAGCCTTATTCAGAATACATATTTATTTTTTTCTCTTTAGGATTTCTGAGTAAAGCTGAATCCACCAACTCCAAAATTTCTGAAACTTTTTCCAAGTTTAGCCATTTTTGCATGTGTTATGTTCAGGTTTATATCCTATATCCACAAGTTTTTTAATTGAGCCTCTTAGCATGTGGGAGACTTGAGCTGGCATTTCTTTAATGCTGCTCCCCTACTGACAGGTTCCTAATGTGCAATCTTTTGCTTCTTAAATTCTACTTGATTGCCAAAACTCAGGCAAAGATTGGAATTAGCTCTCCATAGGTAAAATTTTTAAATTTCAGTTCAGTTGACAATATCATATTCTTTCTGAAGTTCTAAGAATTGAGAATCCTTTTGATTTTCCTTGCTCAGTAGACAAAGAAAATCTCTGTGGCTGAGACTCAAGCCACAAGCACTATGGCTTCATAACATGCAAGCAAACAAACAAAAAGCAGGAAAGCAGTAATTTTCTCCATTCTCTCCAATTCATAATTGGTCCAACTCTTTATGGTTTGGTCTTTCCACCCAACCTTCTGGAGGAAATCTTGTTCCTCATGACTCTTCAACACTTTCTCTGGATGCCTCTGCCTGTAAAAGAGGTAGGCTTGGCTTTTGATTTATCAGCTAAGTCCCTGATGAAAATGAAAATACTTTTCTTGTCGTGGTGGAGAAAGAGTCCTTGCAATAACTTGACCTGTCCTGACAGCTCTCTGTTTATTAACTTCCCTGAAAATTTTGTTTTGGAATGACAGACATTAATCTCAATCAATGTTGAATTTTTCATAGAATACCTCTGGAAAATAGTTTTCTGTTAGAATTGTTATAGTTTTATAGCAAAATATTTACCTTTCATATAGAAAAATCTGAAACAAAATGGTTTATGTATATTAATATTTTGCTAACATTATGTATTATTGAACTTTGTTTAATGACACCTTTAATTAAATGAAAATCTGGCTCCTCACTGCTACCAGAAGAAAAAATACCTTTACCTCCACCATGTTGTATCCAAAGACACAATAGCAGGTTCAGGAGACAGTACAGTTTATTTCTGGATAGCAGATGCTCTGTAGTGTAATCATTATTCATTGGCTGCAGGGTTTTGAAAATTTGTGGTTTTCAGGCAGACTGCCAAACAGCCCATGTGCCTCTGTTTATTGCCACATTTCTTAAAGGTAGATTTGTAATTGGGAAAGGGAGAGATCATGTGTGATTTGCTCTGCAGTTCTGTACAAGTAGTATTTTACATTAAGTGCTATGCCACATTTTCACATGCAGGAAGCTTTGGAGAATGTGATCTGCCTCTCCAACAAGTACACATTAAACTATAGAGCTCCAAAGATCACAACTGTTCTAAGAAAAGAGGAAAACTGGGAAATTATTGACACTAGGCTGAAGTTCAGGCCCTTAAATAAGTGTATGCAAAAGGCACATATCCACTGTAGAGAGCAAGTGATATGTTCATGAATGCATTACTTCTCCAAGGAAAAGTACTCTCACCAGGGACTTCTAATCTCTACCTAGACCTGTATTTTCTTCTATGTTTTCTAGAATATACCCCTCCCATATGGCAGTGGAAAAAAACACACATTTACAGATGAGTTTAATTCCAGGATTTGATGGGCAAGACAAACATATGGTTTGCATCTCCTAGATCTTATCTAAGATTTCCAGATCACCAGATCATTAGGTCTTGATCTGTAGATATAGGGTGTAGCCCCATAGGGATAAAACTATAGGATTTTGTCTTAGAAAAACTAAAATACAGTAAAAAGATTAGTGCATTTCTGCATTGCAATCTTGAAAGGTGTAATTTCAGATTTGAATGTCTAGAACAAATAAATCAATTTCTAGCTTTTGGATCACTTCAGGTTTGTTAGACTTGATTTCAGAACCTCCAAATGAAAATGTCATCTGGGTATATAGATGTCTTAATAGGTACCTAGTTGGGCTTCCTCTTCATGTGTGTGTCATCAGTGTAAATGGTCTGAGCTGGTCACCCAACTCTTCTTTCAGACAGTTAGAGGAAGAGACTCCTGGAAGGTGTTTATCCTGTCTTCCTAAAGTAGAATTTCAAAGTAGATCCATTAACCACACACAAAAAAAAGTGTCTTTTTTGTTTGTTGGCTTGTTTTTTTTATTTAATGTATTGGCAGTAAAAAGAAACTAGGGATTTATTCCTTGTGTAGACATCCATCTTGTGGGTACCACACACACCTTGCATGCTAATGAAAAACAGCCAGGTTTAAAAACTGGAAACAAGAGGGACGTGATATGAGGACAGAGTAGAACTGGTAATACATTAATGCAGCCTGGTTCTGCTGTTACACAAGCCCTCCTTCATGTTCTTCAGCATCAAAAATAGCAAGCAAGGAAAGAAAATTCATTTTTCTTACGTGCTGCAGTTGCCCAGTGTGGCAGCGGCCTCAGGGGAGACAAAGAGTTACATTGTCCCACCCCAAACCCCTTGTGAAGGGCGGCCCAGGTGCTGTGATTGGGTTTCAGTCCCTGGGGGGTTCTCCCTTGCTGTGTTTCTAATGGTTCATGACCCTGAACTCCACCCTCAAAGGTGGGGACGCTCAAGAGTTCTGTCCCTCAAAAACCCCTGCTGTGCCTCTGTTCAGAGCTCTCTGTTCTGGACCTGACTTTGTTCCCATGCTGAATAAATGGTTTCATGAACGAGAACCCGTCTCGTTGGTGTTTAATGCTGGTCCCCAAAACCCTGCTGCTTCCCTGGACAAGATCCTGAGGTTGATGACCGCAACAGCCCAGCTTTGCCTCCATTAGCTGACTGGAAGTAAGACTGAGCTTACTTGCAGACTGCTGGAGTGAGCCAATCTCTGAATGTGGGAGGAATGTGGACACCAGAGGGTACCAGCATCCCACCTGCATTGTAATGGGGCCCTGTAGGAGCTGCTGCCACATTTTGTGCTTGCACACACCTCTGAGGGCACACTTTTCATCATCCATCTTCCATCTGTCTTATGCTTCACCACCTTAGGAAGATTTTGTGGTACGTCACCAGGGGTTGAGAAGACTATACCAAAACGTATGACAAGAAATAATGAAGGAGAAATTAGAACAAACAGAATAAGTATACAGAAAAAAGTTTCCTGTAGCTTCCTCCCAGTCTCACTCCATGCAGTGAACTCTCAACAGGCATAAAAAGAGAGAAGCTCATGATTTACAGGCATTTGCTTCAGTGTCTTCTAGCCTGACATTCAGAGACACTACACAGCAGAGAGTCACTGTTCACTCACAGACTGACAGACCTACTCATGATCAAAAGATGTGGGGGCCATGACACCTCTGAAAATATCTCTGCAGGTGACCTGCTACTTTAATAACTTTATATATCTGGCACTTTGCTCCACCTTCTTTAACCTCACTAGAGCACCTACTCAACTATGTTCATATCTTCATCTCCTGTGTTGCCAATATATGAATAAAAGTACCGTGACTTTCATGCCCACTCTCTCTCTAACTTATCCACCCCTTTTAGAAAACCTGACTGTAGATAGCAGTTTGAATTATATAGACCAAATCTGCTAAGCTTTCAAACAATATTTTATGAGTAGGCATCATCATCCTCCCAGATGGAGAGTATTTTGATTTTCCTTTTCCTTATGCACCCTGATTGTTAGGAAGGAAGGAAGGATTCTGCAAAATATTCTCAGACACCAAAAAATGTCTATGAGGATAAAAATAAAAAGTAAAAGATCCCCATAGTTTTATGAATTATGATTGATTAATTATGACCTGTGATTTATGATTTATTATTTTGATTTATGATTTATGATTCATGGTTCATGATCTGAATTATTAAACAGCTTTTTCCATCTCTGATTTCTATGACTTCCTACTTGTACACTGAAGTACAGATTACACTAGAACTGATAATGAAACTCCCACTGAATTCCAAGAGCTAGGCTTTTATGTATAGTGTCTAAGAAGAACTTTTTACTAATTTTAAAACTCCTAAGTGCTATTTGAGGAATTTTCAGCTGCCATAAGAGCTATTGTTGTCTTCCTAGTACTGCAAGCACATTTCCATTTCAAAGAGATCTGTACAAATATAAGTATTTCTGGAAGTCTTCTGCTTATTGTCTTTAACAAGAGCTATTTCTACTGATCAGCCTGAGACTTAAAAACTCGTTATCTTACAGATTGTAAGATATTTTCAAGGGTAAGTAATCCTTATTGAAATCAAAGATTGGGTCTTCAAGTCTATTTGGTCTGTATGCTGCCTGTCAGGGTTTTTATGTTGATATTTTCTGATACTCACATCTGGCAGCCTGAAGTGAAGCTCCCAGGTTCCACTGGTCTGCTCCACTGGTCCACAGCTACAAAGGGAATAAGGGAGATCTGCAGGGAATTGGGAGAAGCCAGTTCATTCCACACAGATGTATCCATTGCTACTACTATGAAATGTGGAAAGCAGAAGAATACTTTAATTATTCCATCTCCACGCTAAACTCCCTCCTCAGCACCACTGTGGCAAGAATGTCCTGGGTCTCATTTCTTTCTTTATCTGAAAAAATAAAAAGATGACACCACTTCTCTTGTGTTTGTACAATTCTTTTTTGGTTGGTTGGTTGGTTTTTTTTAATGGGGGGAGAACTAATGAGGAGAATGCATCATTTAGCTGTCAACAGTTTAAGTTTTTGGTTTAGTAATTAAATATTCACGAACAGGGTAAGAAGCAACTGCTGTGAGTGCACCTGTGCAGTTTAGAGCTTTTTCTTTTTTTTTATGATGGAAGGGAGGGTGATAACCTTCTCAGGGTGGCAGAATACTCAATGGTGCTCACACTTCTTGAATGCCATCACACACCACACATTCTCTGGAGAGGGCAAGGACTGTTACCACTTCCAGTTGTCATGAGAGGGAATGGCTAAAGACACTGCTTTGCACAGACCTGGTTCATGTAGGCATTTTCTCACCTTTGAATGAAGAAAGCAAAGCAATGTCCAGCCTTTGGACCCCAGAATCTCTTAGACCATGAGTTACTTGGGCTTTCTGGACTTTCTGATTTACTTAAGATACATACCCTTCTCATAGGGTTTCCCTTTTCACAACTGCAGCAGGCACTAGAGTATTTCCAGTCCATCCTCTGATGATAGAATGTTCAAATGTCCACTTCTGGAAGGACCCAGTTATTGCATGAACCATCATTGGTTTCAAAAGTAAGGAAGAGCCTATGTTTCCTCACCATGTTTCCTTGTCTGTGTCCAGATTTCCACTTTCACCCATGCTGCCTGGGTAGTCTTGGGCATACAGTCAAACTCAGCTCTCAAGAAGTACCAAATGCCTACAGCAGATCAAAAAGGCTGGGTGTGCCCAGTCATCCCAGCTTGCAATTAAAGAGAACAAAAAATAAATGTGCAACAAGGGTGACAGGTTGTCACAGCACAGCACAGCACAGCATGATTGTGTTTTCCACTGGGTTCATCCAGAAAACATCATTTGACTGGACTCCTTTCCACATCATCTGTACAGCAATGTCACTTGCTGTCCTTTCATCGCTATCTGATGTGGTTGATATCTGCACAGTTTCATTCCTATAAAACACTAGTTGCTATTGCCATTGATTTTTGTGCAAGACACTTTTCCATGTTCTTTCATTTTGAATTCATTCTCTTCTTTGCTTGCCTTGAATGTTTCCATGTGGTTATAATTGCTTTTACTGAATCTATGCTCCTTAAGAGAAGCATAAAAGTCAGCATGCTGGCACAGCCCACAGCAGACAGATTGTAAAGTTGTGTTCTAGTCTGTTGAGGTTTCTTCCTTCATTGACAGAACTTGAGAACAAGATCTGAAAAGAGCAAAGCTAACTTCATAAAATCCTAGTTTGATCCTGCAAATGTCAATTTAGTGCACCATTTTTGTCATCTTATTAGTGAAATAGGAAACAATATGAACAACAGATTGTATGAATTTCATTGATAATCTTTCCATCAAAGGTCTCCACTTTATAAAAATTATCATTATTGTCTGGAGTTTTTCAGACATTGAAAATTTAGGCCTCCTAAAAAACCTTTAGACAATGGTTAACTCTACCAACAATAAAATAAAGCATCAATCTTTTGACTTGAGGCAGAAGAAACAGTGTTGTACAGAAAAGAATATTTATGGTAACCAGCCTTCATCTATATTTCCCAAGATAAACAAGTGTAAGACTATGGAGTTTTGATGCCTCTAAATCTATTCCTGGATCCCTCTTCCTTAGGTATTTAACATGAGATATATGAATTGATCAAAATGATACATACTCACCAATGTTCCCTGTGTTACACAATAATTAAACTAAAATGCATTAGATTATCGTCATACAAATTATCAATAAGTCAGTCATTGTCTTGAATGGATTTATACCAATTTGGGTGTGCTGCAAGTCTGGCCAAACAAGAATAAGTTTCTTTCTATGGGGAAATTCCTTGGCATCAGTGCTTCCCATATTCTAAGAATAAGAAATTAGTTGTGTGTGCTTAAAAGAGCAGAGAAAAAAATTCATGGAAGCAAATAGCTCTTCCCCACAAATGCTTACAGACTGAATATCCTGAGACAGAGTTTTTGAGATACTAAATGTAAAATTGCATGTGACAGAAGAAATATTTTTTTACTAGAAAAATCAGCAAGAAGAGAACCAAAATGATGTTGTGAAGTAACAGAAAGCAGACGGCCAGGGAAGATTTTTGCCATACAACGGACTGATTTCTAGCAAAAAGGGAGAGCTAGAGAATTATAGTTTATGCAAATAAGTCAAGAAAGTAAAAACTAACAAAATTAATTGCATTAACACAAAGTATAAATAAATCAAATATTTATATTTGAATGCTGAAAAAAATACTGACACTTAAATGAAAAAAGTAAGATTTTTTTCTGACTGCTCTGAATATCTCAGTGCCTTAGAAATTTGCCTAGAAAACCTTTGAAACAAGAAAGTGAGTCCTACCTGTGCTGAATGGACTCATATTTGTTGGAGAGCATTAGGGTCACACCACTAAACAGAATTACATTTTCTATGGTGGGTTTAGTAGCCAAACAGCAGAGCATACATTGGAAATGTATAGTGTACTTGTCAGCTAGACTGTGGTTTTCTGAATACTTCCAAACTGTAGACATGGAAAAAAGCTTCCAGGAAGTAAAATCTCACTATACTTCCCAAAAAATCCAGACAAAGTATGTAGATGTATTTATGAAAGGCTTAGATTTCACTCTTCTGTGTATTAGTGTTTGGACTCCATATATATGAGAAGGCTCAAAGAATGTATATCTTACAAGCTAATGTGCCATCTTTGTTGCAATAAATTATGATATGGAAAAGTTCTGCCAATCTCTGTGCACTTTTTTTTTTTTTTTCTGTGCACTTTTCTGTGCAGGAAAGTTTTCTATGGTGAAATCAAATCGTCTGGGAGAGCACTTGGCTTCCATTACTGCAAGACTGTCCCTTCCTTGAGATCCCCTCTTTCACTGCAAACTTGTCATATTCTGCAGCAAAGGAACCAGGAATCACAGTGAATAAAAACTGTGTTCTCACCACATGATTGTGTTTCAGTCTTAGCATATGTATAGGGGTCTGCTTAACCTCTTGATCTGGTCTAGCAAAAAGAGGAGGAAAGGAAAGACCTAAAAAATGAAACAATTTAATGAAATTAAATTTAATTAAATTAAAGAGAAAGGGTAAATTGGAACATTAGCTAGAATTCCCAGTGTTTTCTTTAAAAATAAATGTGTGGAAGAAAGACCCTGAGATTTGCTCAGCTGATTAGAACATGGTGCTAATAATGACAATATTTGTGGGTTCAATCCTCACACTTAAGAGTTGATGTTCTTTCTGGATCCCTTTCAGTTCAGAATATTTTGTGATTCTGTGAAAGCAACTGCAAGTTTGTGGAAATTTGGGGTTTTTCTTTCCTTGTTAAGTAATTTATTTATTTATTTATTTATTTATTTATTGATTTGATTTTTATAACATCAGAACAGCTTGATTTACAGCACAGACTGAGAAGCAGCTTTCCCTAGCCTACCTGAGAGAGCCATGAGCCTCAGAGCAGGATGAGGTAGGGGTGCAGGGAAAGGAAGCAAAGAACGAGTGTTTTTGCCATCAGAAGTTTTGCTCATGTAATTTTCCTGAGAAAATATGGTATTCTGACTACATCTTTTCTGGAAAAACTGGATTTTGTATTGTTGCTTACAATGACATTCTATTGGGCATTTCCAGAGCTACAAATGAATCTATATACAACCTTCTCTAAAACTTGGGAGTTTAAACCTATTCTAAATTAATCCATTCTTTCCCTAATGAATATAGCTGGGGAAAAAAAAGAGTACTTGTCCTTTATAATGAATGTAGAATTCATGCTACCAGATTTAATTTAGAACTGCAACAAATTTGTTTTTTCATTTCCTACAAATGACAAGATCATAAAATGTCATGATGCTTATTCTGTCAGTATGTCAAAATGTCACATCACATTTAAAAAATTTTTGAAACATTCACTAAAACTTGGGGTTTAGTACATGACAAACCTCAGTGACACCTTTAATTTGTGCAAATCTAACAAATCAGTTGTGCCACACACAATAAATATTTCATAAGCTCCAGTGAGACTTCCTGAGCTACTTCCCTAATTAAAGGAAAGATAGGTACTAAGTTATGTTCTCAGATATATTTATACAAATCTGGAATGATTCCAGTTTAAGTCAATCAAATTAGTTTAGCTTCCTATAGACATTGCACTGTGATGTAATTGATATCATCACTAAATATCCACTCAAGGGGAACACATTAATACTGTCCACAATCTGCAAGCCTCTTCTAAAGAAATTAATTCATCCAAATCTATACACAAGCGGAAAAGGTTTTTGAGGCTTGCATATAATCGTTTTGCTCTCTGAATTGTGAAGTTTTCCTGCATTGTATCACGGTCATGCTTTGCATACCAAGAGATATTAGTAATGGCAGTTAAAGTATCCTGTCATTAAAAAAAAAAATTTGAAAACTGATGTGACATTTGACAGGATTACTGTTTGCAAGAAGAGAATTACAAAATGCAAGAAGCTGAAAGGATGATCGTTTTCTGTATTTCTTCATGTTAACTTTATTGGATATTAATCTTTCTATGCTGTTTCCAACACAGGGAATTATGTGGGAGAGACTGTCAAATGTGTTTTCTGTCTGCTCTGAATTGGCTTC
The DNA here is from genome assembly GCF_001522545.3 of Parus major. Lineage (NCBI taxonomy): Eukaryota > Metazoa > Chordata > Aves > Passeriformes > Paridae > Parus > Parus major. The sequence goes on along the minus strand of NC_031770.1, from coordinate 60,842,569 downwards.
CGTTGATGCCCATGAATTTAGACATTCACTTTAATAGCAGATTTAAGCATGTTTGGAAATTGCTTCTTCAAGCTAGTAGTGATGGGGAAAAAATGTTTTCCTTAGGCTGAGCTCTCCTTTGGTTAAGTATTGCCTCAAAATAGATCCCACAGTGGGACAAATGTGTTTGTTGCTTAGATATGGTCTGCCAGGTTTTCATGTGGAATATTTCAAGCCAAGAAGGGAGGATGACCTGTACCGTACAAGTTCTTCATGGGCGTTTAACACCCACAGTTTGAAACCCTATCTCTGTTTATTTTCTCAAATGAAAACTGAGAGCATGTTTCTGGGTCCTAGGTTTGGACCAGACCTCCCTGCCAGTGAGGCCTGGCAGGAATGACTGAATAAGCAACCGTTTTGGGTCATGCTAAAGTAACCCCGGTTTTCTGGCTGGAAAGAGCAGCAAGAACTTGCAGTTGCTCCTGGGCTGGCTGACAACGGAAGCCTGTTGTTGCTAGCCCTTCCCCTGACCTTCAGCTTGACTTTTGGCTACTGACTTTGTTTTGGTCCCTGAACCCAGATCCTCATACTAAACACTGATTTGGACTGTGTGTGTCCTATTGCTTAAACAAAGGTCATATGATAGGTTTTTCAAGTGTGGAGAGTAAATCTTAAGAGTCTCATGTCTTTGCAGAGTGCATCAGGACAGGCCACCCCTAGTGAATTTGGTGCAGGTGTTCCCTGGTATCTGGGTTAGCTGAGCATGGATCTGAGCAGTGACTGCAGAAAGCCATCCTCTCATTACTGCAACCAGATGTGTGCACCTCACATGAGGTGCTTGGACTCATGAGGACACATCCTGTGGCTCACAGTGAAGTATAAAATGGCACTACTCTGAATTGTCCTCATTGTGTGTTGGGAAAAGACCCTGTTCCTTTCCAGATGCCTATGTTGAAGTGCTCAAAGCCCACCAACTTAGCAACATTTCCTTCCTATTTGTTATGTTCCATATTTCTGTCTAGGATTTTTTTTTCTAACAGATGGTAAGACACAGACTCTACGGACCTGTTCTAACTGTTGACATTAATCCAGCTTTCATTCCAGAGCCTCAGAGAATATTTTGAGATGCGAGGTGTACAGCAGAGCAACTGGCATCTGAAGAAGGCAGCTTGGCTTTGTTAAGGAGATCACAGGGATTACAAGTGAATACAGCAGGTTTTAATAAGTACAGCATTTCCTCGTGCTGAATGTCAATACTGGAACAGAGTGCCAGGACTGCACTGCCATGCTTTCTGGGGTAGGCTTTAAGCAGTTGCACAAGGGGCATGCTCCAACACAGATAAGGATGCACAAATAAGAAAAAAAACATCAAGCCACAAATGGGTGGTTGTTTTTTAAACATCTCCCTATAAATTGACCTTCAGATGGCCAAAGCTTTGTGGTTTATAACAGTTTAATGCTACTAATTGCAAAGGACTGTAGTGACAGGTAAGTCATTGCTCCCATATCAGCACAGTTGAAGACTTCTAAAATTCCTGAAGTCCTCACAAAAATCAAATTTCAGGACTTCCATGTGGTTTGTTGAGCTGGATGTTGTAAGACAAAAGAGATAATAGAGTAATAATCCATTACTAGCCTACACTGCTGGTATACTTTGAATCTGAACTGGCAGTAGAATAGAAGTAGAACTTAGCTCAGAGGAGGCCTTTGATGGAAACATATCTACCTGTTTGTGAACCTTTTTTAAGCTTTGGTAACAGAGTACAATGAAGACTTAGGAAATACGTGTGTTACCAAAAAACTGTCAGGAGTTAATTTTCCAACACAGCACCTTGAAATTTCTGCTAAATATTCCTGGCACCACTGTGCCAGCAGGCATTGAAATTTGGGCTAATAGGAGCAGGATGTTAAGTGAGGTTGCAAGAAGCCAGTCCATTACAAGCTGCTGTGGGATCTGTGCACTTTGCAAGCGCTTGGGGCTTGAAGTGATCTCGGGTCAGCCAGTAGACTGAAGTTACACACCGGGCTTTCAACCCAAATTTCCTCTGAAATCTCAAGTAAGTTAAGAAAACCCAGAAACACAGATATGGATCAACATACATATAGTAGTGCATCCTGCAATTTCACTTGCAAGAATTGCAGGATTTCTATCACTAATGCCTGTATTGTACTCCATTGGATACTGCAAACTACTTTTTATTTATTTGATGATGTGGTTTCTCAGAGGCTTCCCTGAGTTCCACTTGCTGGGGACCAAAAGTGAAACAGAGAAAATGGAGGTCCTATGCTCAACTAAAATTTTATGTAGAAAATCTAAGTTTAGCTCAGGGAATATTTTACACCTGAAGAAATGATTTGTCAGTACTAGGAAAGATCTGGAGCTGTGAATGGCCCCATAGTAAGAATAAAGATAGTGGTCTCTAAATTGCTGTGTAGGTGGTTTTTCACTGTTGGCCTCTCCAGTCTAGTATTTCTTCTTGTACAGGAGTCAGAGTATCCCAGTTTGGGGTTGTCTTGACTGAAACCTGCTTGATTCCCTCTGTCCCAATGTTGCTAATTGCCATTCCAGCTCTACCTGTCTTTCTGTCTCTAGATGAGTTTCAGTAGCTTCCATTTTTCATGATGGAAATGAACTTTCTTCTTATGGAAATGGTGAGTAATTGGTCCAGCTCATCATAGTACAGATGGGCTCTTAGTGAACTACCAGATCAAAATACTGGTAGGGCTTAAGGACACCAGGTATATTAGGTGCAACAGATTTGCAGGGACATTCTGGGACAATTCCAAGAGCAAGACAGTGCAGACAGATTATTAAGAACAGTTCTGAGGAAGCCTTGGATGAAGTTCAAATCACTGAAATGACTAATGCATTTCAGATTTGGCACAGAAGCAGCAGTAAGCCCTCATTTCCAGCAGAAGGGCACCAACCATTAAACAGTGAGTACTCTTTGACACATCACTTTTTACCAACTTCAGTGTTGCAGGAATTTAATCACTGGTTACGTTTACTATCAAGTCAAATGGCTATGTGAGGTTTGGGCACAGATAAGATGATTTGTTTCTTATGTCCAAAATATGTTTGCTACAGGCTGGGTTTGCTGCTAAGTAGACAAACCACATCTGAAGCACTAATGCTCTCATAAATGGACTTCTGCTTTCTGATCATTTCTTTTAAGCACAGCTTCTATTCAGCATCAAAAAATATTAGCACTTTTCAGAGAAACTAGATCCCTCAGCTTTGACACATGATTTAGCACCCTGATCATTACACAACACATGGTTTCAAAGTGTCTTTTGCAGTTTTAAACATGTGATGTTACTTGAACTACACTCTTTTTCCCAGACCACCCTGAGAATTTCATTGAACATATTTTCAATCAGGTTTCCTGACATTTGAGTATAGTTTTCTCAAATAGCAGGAAATATTGAAACACTACATGAAACAGCATTATGCAGTGTGGACTAAGCAGGTGCAACTTTCCTGGCTTATACACAGAGGTGTTGTGAAGTCACAAATATTTGAAATGGATGTGTCTTACCCCATTTTTGACATTTGGCGATAATCTGAAAGCAAGCATAGCACAAATGCCATGACTGCTGGGGAGAAAAGAGTTCCTTTCTGCCCTTTTAATTTCCTCCTTTGGTATCCTGAGACTTTTATGGGAAGCAAACTCTTCACAGAGATAGATCAAGCACTTGCTTATATCAGTATGGAGTTTTCCAAGGGCAAAGGAGTGGGTGAGGGAGTTTAGTTAACCATGGGGTGCCTTCTTTGATCCAGCTCACCACAGGCCCACATAAGTGCTAGTAACAACACTTGGGAGGGCTGTGGCAGTCAAAGACTGAGCCCACAGGACAGCATGACAGCTCCACTTTCAGCAGCAGATTGGACTCCTACCAGATTCAAATGATCCTGGAGGTATGGCATGAGTAATACTCATGGCTGACAGCCACTAGAAAAGCGAAATCAGCACAGCCTGTGCATACTGCTGAATCAACTCCTTTCTTACAGCTTCAGAAACACAAAGCTTCACTGCCTGCCAGCAAAGAGAAAGAGTAAATGTGGATCAGAAACTTCAGCCTGTGAGAGGATGAAGGAACTGAAGCTCACCGGTCTCCCCCGGGAGAGGAATATAGGGGTTGGTGGGAACAGAGCCCTTTTGCTGATGGACAACCATGTTCCTGCACTGGATATCTTGATTGTTCATCCCTCCCAGTGGCAAGATTTGTGAATTCACAGCACTGAACTACTTCAAGCAACCTTGCTTCTGCCAGGGTGGCATTGCCTCATGGCACACACCTACCCCTTGGCAATGGCCTGACTTGAGCTATCTGAAAGCCAGCTGCACACTTCACAGCTGTGAAATGGGGTTTTCCAGTAAAAGCTTTGTTCCATGAAGCCACATATTCATGTCAGCTTTGCTCACTATGGCCAGATAAAGGAAACAATGAGGCTTCCAAAAAAATCCCTTTCCTGTGAGTGCTTTGCTCCCACCAATTTCAGTAACACAGCCTGGGCTAAATAAAAGGCAGAATTTATTCCTACCTATCCTAATTTTCAAGGATTATTTACTATTTCCAAGGCTGTTCCAAAGTAAATAGGTTGAGGGTACCTGTGAAAACATCAACCTCCTTCACCTTGTTATTGCTCCCTGGTGTCCCCTTGTTTCAGGAGGTGTAGTTAGGAAGAGTCCACTGCACAGCCTTAACCAGATGAGGTGGGGATACGATGCCCTGGGGGCTAGCTCCAGTCACCCAAGCTTTCCTGCAGGCATTAACACTAATTGGCTATGAAAATGAAAAACGTAACTATTCTGAAATATAGCACAGTGAGACAAGCAAACCACCATGGGTTGCTTCAAACCCACTGCTGCAGATCTACAGAATAAAAGCAAATCTCACCTTGTGGGTGAAAGGATGTAATGGTATCACTCTTAGTGGTATTTTATTAGACCAAGAGTTCTGTGTTGCAAAGGCTTGGCTGGAAGACATATGCTTGCTTTTTTTGGAGACTAAGATCTGGTTTAAAATCATACATGAATTGAAAACTGTACAATGTATTAAATACAAAATTCTGAGGCACAAAACAATGCGTTGTTAGTTTGCAATCATGTGTGTAATATGAAGGCCTAATCTCAGCTAATTATACCTTTCTTCAAGCAAGGCATAGACCATGGATCTATGACTGTGAAACTTTGTCAAAAATTGTGATTTGAGTCATGAAGGTAAATTTTACCTATCAAAATAAGCTCTGGTACTTTTGAAACATGATTGCCTGACCCTTAGAAATGCATTTTTTTACTATAAAACTTGTTTTCTACTCACACTGTTTTATCCTCTTCTGCTCTTTGTCAGTAAGGCACTTATCACTATCACCAGTATGAATCCAGGTTGACCTGTTTGTTTCTCAATGGGAGGGCTGTGTCATTGCAGGCAGATGATAAGAGATGATTCATGATTCATATAAGATGTTATGGGGTTCATAAGATAGCAATCAAATCAATGAAATCATCATCTGGTTAAAGTAGAAAGCAAAACATATGTGAAATAAATTTTAAGCCAGAAGAAAGAAAATTCAGTGCTGTCATCACCCCAGTGCTCTATCACCTGCACAGAAACCGTGCATCTTGACCTGGATCTTATTGCCACCCACCTCATAAAATCATGTGCCTGCTGACCAGTGCCATCATAATGCAGAATTTGAATATACAACAGCAGAATGTGCAGAGAAAACAACTAAAGGCTTTGGAAGTTTTTTGGACTAGATTTCAGGGGCAGCAGAAGGTCTTCATTCATGAGGGAAGTGTTCTTTGATAAAAATAGCTTTATATCTCTGGAGTTTTCTTCCTAGCTGCATAACTATTTCTCTGCTGTTGAAGACTGTTACTGTTCCATGAGGAATCCAAAATCTGGGTAGTGGGTTTTAATTGTGGGAGAACTACCACATAATACAGTAGCAGCTATTTTTAACTATGCTTTGGTGTCATTTTTCTTTCCCCAAAGGGTGTCACAGGATGATTGTGAGGCTGGAATTTTCCCAGATAATGTAAAAGCCCTGACAAAATAACAGAGGATCACCATAGTGAGAAGCACTGAGACCCTGACCACAATGTCTGCCCAAAATTGGATCCAGTTCATGCTCCTCTGCTCCCTTCCAAGCTCCTCCTGTGCCTGGCTATGGGTCCACAATGAAAGCACCAGATCTCAGTCTTCCCAGGTCATCTAGATATAAACATTTCATCTGGATAAAATGTGTGCAACCCTTCTTCCTACACACAAACACATTATTTGGAGTTCCTTAATGTTATCCTTTCAAGGTAGCAACCACTGGATGGACAGTGCCAGAGCCACGTAAGACTAACTGATGGGGAGATAAGCCAACACAATCAACTCAACAAGTTGATACTAGCAAAATGAGTTTATTCACTAGTAAGGTTAATCACTCTTTTGCACTATGTTTTTCTGCTACCTCTTGATCTTGTAGGAAGAGCCTGAAAGGTGGAGTTGATGTATTGGTGAACGCCAACCTCAAGTAAATTACTGCAGTGCTCAAATCATTAATAAACTGTCTGGACCCCAATATGCCAGAAGTGCAGAACACAGACCTTCATTTTGTCCCTTCAAGGAAGCAGAATAAGCTTGTCAAAGTTTATTAGCCTGGATGACATTGAAAAGTGGCTGAGTGGTCTTGGAAAAATCATAGTGAATTACATATCACAAAGCCAGACTTCATAAATACTGCTAGATTAAAAGCTGTGATGCACGGGTCTGCTCTGGGGTTTCTGCACCCATGGCTTGCTAACTGAAAGTCTAGATAAATGATGCATAGATAAAGGCAGGTGAGGTCAGAAATACTTCATTTATCTGCAATCTCTACCTTCCTATTCATCAATTTCTTGGTAATTCTCTCCCTTCTCCAGTTTAGTGCATTTCTAGTACAGGATTGTGGAGCACAGTGCAATGTCTTTGGCATACTGGAGAAAGAAAGGGAAAAGCCAGCCATGCTTCCTGTCCAGACGTCTTTCCTTAAAAAACGACGAGGATTATTTTTGTATGTGCTGTGTTCTTTTTGTCTACATTCTTCTGGAGGGAGAGATCAAAGCTACGGGCCAGATGCTGCCTGCAAGCCTCTAGCATCTCCACTCCATAAGATGGAGAAGTGTGGAAAGCCAAAAACTTACTAAGATTTGGGTGCTGAAACAAATCCCTCTACATCCCACAGTAAAGACTGTTTAAATTCCTGCACTGATTTTGCATTGGCAGCAATGAGGGCTGTTTCCTCTAAAGTTCTGCCCTGCAAATGGCAGCTATCATCCAGCCAGACCTTATGTCCTTATATTACCTCAAAGCACACTCTCAGTGCTTCATGGCACCATGCAGCACCATGAGTGACAACGCCAGAAACAAGACAGGCAGCAGATGCAGCTCTGCATTGAGCCACTTCTCCCAGACTCATTTGCTTGGGTCCTGTGCCATACCAATGTGGTGACACTCTTTCTGTTCCCGGAGAAACCTCATCCAATGCCAGCCCAGACATCTGGCACCGAATCTCAGATCTGTATGAACTGTGTTATTTATGAATGGTAATTATCAGTCCATATTTCTAATTCCCTTTGCTACTAATTTATTGGCTGAAAACTAGGAAGTTTTAACCATAAGTGGCAGTAGAAGGGCTGAAGCTGGGCTCACGTCTCTGAACCTGGAGCTTCATGCACACAGTGAAGTTTCTTGTCTGTTAATTTCTCTCATATTTCTTCTTCACCTCTTCTTTCTTCTTCCAGCATATGCAGCTCTCATATAGGCAGAAAGCCACCTGCGAGAGACACCAATGTCATTTGTTCATGGAGCTTGGGAGGCTGGCTGTTTGATCTGCTTCTAGACACAGCACCAGCCACCAGTATGATCACTGAAAACTGGTACCAGCCTGGTGTATCTTAGCAGCTCGTATTACTTGTCTCCAGGGTTTTCACAGCACACATTCATTTTTACCAAGGCAGATTCTTTTCTCCACAACCGCTGAAAATGTGTCTGTGCCCAGTGATGCTCAGTGCCATTATACCACTTAACACGCCTCTTAGTGGGGTTTGGCAGCAGTAAAGGCCTCAAAGCTGAAGGAATATACTTAGAACATTGCTTGTGTGAGAGCCTCACTGGTTTACTGCCTCTCTGAGGAAATCAGTGACCACACAACATGCCCAGATGGAGGAGCAGTCTTGAGGAGGACTCTGTCACCAAGGTTTTCTTCCCCCTGATGACAGTAACATGACTCATGTGCCCTTGGACCTGAGAAAAAACAACCTTGTGAAAACCTCCCAGAAATTCGGAAGTGGTGACAATTCAGAAGTTTTGCTGCATTGAATGCCAGTGCAGCAAACTCATCTCCATAAAATGTTCCACCTTTGCAATATTTCAGCTACATGCTACTAGAAAGCATCAACCATGCACCACCAGAAACAGGCTTCCCATTCCTTAGCTGCAACGGCAAAAGTAGGTAACTTGCATGTGATTTATGGGCAAAACTCATCTGGTTAGAGTACAGCACACACCCTGTGCCAGCAGCAGTAAATCCAAACCCTCTGTGCTCTCAAGGGAATGTTTGATGCAGTAGCCTGAAAAACATGTGTAATGTCTTTGAAAATCCTGTGGTTTAGGGTTGGTAGAAAGGTTCTCATCACCATCCTGTATGCCTGCCTACCTGTGCTGAAAGACTACTACAACAGCAACAACTGCAAAACTTCCCTGGAATCAGACTTTACATCAGACTACCCAAATCACTTTTGCATATAGTCAGAAGGTTAAAAAGCTTTGTACATAAACTCGGCTTTATCAGGGTGGGGGAGAAAAAAGAGAAGTGGTTATATCTAGCATGGAAAATGACACTTTAATTGGAGGAATGAGATGCTTAGTGTCATTCCAGAACTTTGGAAGTAAAATGGCTATGAGCAGGCAAGAGGCTGAAGAGGGTAGTGAAAAGTACTCAGGAAAAGGAGGAATTCAACTGCCTGACATCAATTTCAAGCTGTGTCCACTTTTATTTATGGAAATGGGTTTAAAAACTGTTCAGCACTGAATAGGAAAAGGAGTTCATCCCTTGCCATCTAAATAACCCCCACAAAGGGCAGAGGGAAGCAAGGGAGGTGAATGACTTTCCCAAAGTCAAGCTGTGTGATAGCAGAAGAGCTAAAGGGAAAGCAGATCCCCATGGTGCAGTGCTGAGCATCATGACCTCCACCACCTCCAGCAGCCAGGCTGCAGCAGGGAAGGTCATCCTCGGGATGAACAGGCAGCAGGGCAGCTGTCTCCCATCCTCCCTGAATCAAATGTCTGACCCTGCTGGTTTCAGAAGCTGCTGCCTTTGCTTCTGGTCCAGCAGTGAGAGTTTCTCCCTCTGCACAGAGCAGACTCTTCCAGGTACTCCTGGGAAGATAAAATAGACATCACTCTATAAAGTAATGGCATTTGCCCCCAGCCAGGGCAATAAAATCACCTCTGCAGAGGGGAAAAATTCAACCCCTCTCAGAAATCTGGGAGATGGCAGGTGTCAGCCTCTTTAATAGGAGTAATAAAAATACTTCTGTTAATATTAGGTATCTGATTTCCAGTGTTGAACAGGAAAAGTGCAATACCTGCCATTTTAAATTAGTCTGTCATGTTTTCATTCCTTCCTCACCCCTGGGATTTCAAAAATCTTGATGAAATATGTGTTCACTCTTCAAATATTTCCTGAGGCCAGTGAGGTCCATATGTTCTTAGGAGAAAGTTTTTCACTCTGTGGGTTGTTCCTCATGACATTTAAGTTTTCTGTTTTGTATATATCAGCAGCACAAAGCTAGAAGATGATGGGGTTTTCCCATCACAAATATAATGCTATATTTATAATGCAGTTTAAGGGCAGAAGGAAGGTAATATAATATTTTATACAGATTAGGCAGAAGACTTCAGTGTTTGCATTATGATTGCAGCCAAGGCTCCTAAATTGCAGTGTCATTGTCAAGGTAAGAATGATATTTTGTTTAAACCGCTGCTGAACATATGGTGTTATTTATGCCCCAGACATCCACAGAAGAAAGAATTTTCTAAGCCTAATTTAAGCTGTTAGCGAGTAGACAGCAAAAAGATGAGACCTCACTGTTTTTACTAGCTAACAGATCTGGTTTAGATTAAAATAGTTAAGGGATGTATTTTTTTTAAGGAAAAAAATTCTGCACGGATTTGTACAAAAACCATGACTAATGAAGGCGTAGATCTGTATCCTTGCTCTGCTGTCAGATCTTGCCCATGACATCATCTCAGGTTGTCCTCAGCTACCCATGTACATCACATCCAATGACCTTTCCCTCTATCAGTATTTTTTGATGAAAGTATAATTTGAAGAGGTTGGGGAAGGTTATGTGTGACAGGGAATGAACATGTCTCTGTTCATCTCTGCACGTGCTGAGAATCACTTGCTCTTTTGCTTTTATGGAAGATGAAATTGAGCTGAAGTCAAATTCCAGGTTAACTTTACTCCTAAGTAGTGGCAAATGGTATAGGAGGTTTTGATTCAGAGCACCCTGGGAATTATTTTAGTTTTTAAGAAAAACAGGAACAGAGGGAGTACTTTTAAAAAAAGGCTTATTTCTAAAACAATTGAATATATTTATAGAATTGAATTTTAAAATAATTTGAATATATTTTAGCTCTTTTCTCTCCGCACCTTCTCAGTACCAAGTTAGGACCTCTTCTCCAAGAGGAGAAGGTGAAAGCCACTGTGCCACAAGGAAGTGATGACCTGCTTGTCGTAACTGAAACTTGGTGGGATGGGTCCCATGACTGGAATGCAGCTTTTGATAGCTACAGGAAGGACAGGAAAGGAAGGAGGGGAGAATGGGTTGCCCTCTGCATCCAGAACTGGATAGAGTGTGAAGAGCTGCCTCTGAAGAGCAGCAGACTGAAAGTTTATGGATGAGAGACAGAGACCGAGGCAACAAAAGAAACCTTGTGTCTGTCTGCTACAGGGCAGGAGTGCAAGAGCTTACAACAAGAGCTCTCAATCCCCATGCACAAGAAATTGGATGAGAATGGCAACAGACTGGCATGGCTGAGTGGAGACCTGCTGGCCAAAATAAAGGGAAAAAAGCAAATGTATAGGCAGGGGAAGCAGGGACAGGCACTCTGGGACAAGTATAGGGGTGCTGCTCGGTTGTGCAGGGTTAGGGTCAGGGAGGCCTAGGTGCAGCTGGGGTTGAACTTGGAAAGGGATGCAAGGAATAACAAGAAGGGATCCTACAGATATGTTAACCAGAAAAGGAGGATCAAAGAAGGTGTACCCCCAAGGTGGACAAGACTGACAAACTGGTAACAATTGTCAAAGAGAAGGCAGAAGTACACATCAATTTTTTTTTCTTCAATGTCCAGTTGCAGACGATGTCCCTCCAGGACTCATACTGTTTAATATCTTCATCAGTGACATAGACAATGGCATTGAGTGCACCCTCACCAAGTTTGAGACTACATCAAGCTGAGCGATGTGATTGACATGTCTGAAGGACAGAATGCCATCCAGAGGGACCTGGAGAAGCCCGAGCAGTGGGCTCTTGGGAACTCCTTGAGGTTCAACTAAGCCAAGTTCCAGGTGCTGCACCTGGGTTGAAGCAATCCCAAACAGAAACACAGGCTGGCCATAGAATGAATTGAGAGCAGCCTTACTAAGGACTTGGAAATACTGGTGAACAAAAAGCTGGATATGACCTGGCAATGTGAGTTTGCAGTGCAAAAAGGCCACCTGTGCCCTGGGCTGCATCCATAGCAGCATGGCCAGCGGGTCAAGACAGGTGATTCAGCCTTTCTACTCTGCTCTGGTGAGACCCCACCTGGAGTACTTTGTCCAGCTTTGGAGCCCTCAGCACAGGAAAGGCGTGGACCTCTTGGAAAAGATCCAAATGCAAGCCATGAAGATGATCAGAGGGCTGGAACACCTCTCCTATGAAAACATGCTGATAGAGTTGGGATTATTCAGCCTGGGGAAAAAAAAATTCCAACCTTTTAATATTTGAAAACAGCTTATAAGAAAGATGGAGACAAACTTCTTAGCAGGGCCTGTTGCCATAGGACATGGAGCAATGGTTTTAAACTAAAAAATTGCTATATTTAGAGAAGATATAAAGATGATGTTTTTTATGATGAAAGAGGTGAACCATTGGCACAGGTTGCCCAGAGGAGAAGGGGAGGTTCAGGCTGCTCAGAAGTTGCCAGAGGAAGTTCAGGTTGGACATCAAGAAGAATTTCTTCACAGAAATGGTTGTTAAACACTGGAATGTACTACCCAGCAAGTCATCATCTCCAGAGTTGTTCAAGAAACAACTGGACATAGCGCTTAGTGCCACGGTCTAGTTGACCAGGTGGTGATCAGTCAAAGGCTGGACTTGAGGTCTTTTCCAGCCTAAATGATTCTGTGATTCATAGAGGTGGTACATGCCTCATCCCTGGAAACCTCGAATGACAGGGATGGAGATGGGGCCCTGAGCAAACTGATCTAGTTGCAGGTGTCCGTGCTAATTGCAGAGAGGTTAGTCTAGATAACTTCTAAAGGTCCTTTTCAACCCAAGTTATTCTGTTATTCTGTGTTTCTATGACTTGAGCCTGAGTATTTCATCTTAATGCACTTCTTAACTCAACTTTGTAGATGACCTTTAGAGCTACAAAAGCTCACCTCATTCAAAGCTTGATCCAGCTACTTGCTTCCTACCAGAAAAAGAGATTTAAGTGTTAGCACTTGATCATATTAGAGAGCTAGGTAGGGATCTGCAATGCAACAGACTATGCAGAAACTAGAGGAAAGCTTTATGCAAAATTGTGATAGTAATCATTCAAAGGGAGATGCTAAAGGTGAGAACAGGTAGGAATGGACACTGGAATTCTTTTGTTCAGACAGAACTTCTAAGGTTTATCTTATTTGCATGTTTCTCAGTTATGTAGAAAATGACATTACACATGCATATACTGGAAAAAAGTTCTAATTTAAATTTTCCACCACGCTATTCATTTGCATTATTCAGTGGCCACTTCCTGTAGCAGGTACAGGCACTGTGCTGAGAGGTCTCCACAAAAGAGAGGCATCCCTGGCAGGCTGGGGTAGAAGGATGGGCAGAAAACACAGAAAACCAGAGCTCCCTGAGTTGGCCACACTATCAGAGATGTTGATGAAACTGCCCTCCTGTGGGGCAGGTCAAGGGCTGGATTCGGTGCTCTTCTCATCCTCCCACACCCCCAGACATGACCAGACTTCCAGAACAATGGCTCCCACTTGCAGGCTCACTGGCAGCTATCCTCCTGCACATCCCCATCATGGGCTCAGGGATGCACCAGGCTTTCAGCAGGACACTGCTGTCTCCATCCTGGGGGAATTCAGCCCAAATGTCCAGCAGGACAGGGTAGCTCAGTGTTTCTGAATTCTGTTTTGTCAAGTGAAATTGTTCATAAAAACAGGCTTAGTGTTTCCTCCTGTTGTTCAAAAGAAAACTCACACGTTAGTGCAGTTTATTTCAGCTAATCTTTGCAAAGTGTTTAAGTTTCATGGTCAAAGACATTAAGCACATTTATATCCAAGTCAACACCATTATTAAGGATTTTCAACAGGATATGAGCAAGGTCAATAAATCTGGAAAGCAGCCGTTTGACAAGTGCTATGGCTGGCAGTAAGAACATCCAGCAATAACACACAGGGGCTGTGATATTTTCAAAGCACTGTATGGTAACACCAGACTGCATCAGTAGCTAGTGTTCTTACTTCAACACCAAGACCAGCATCTGTATCTTTCTCACAGCAGCCAGAGAAAAGGTCTTTTTTTCTCAAATTACTCTGTTGAATGAAAGGACTTTCATTTTCACTAAATTCTCCCATTCACTGTTCAGCAGCTCCATCAAAGGTGGTTTTGCTCAGGTACCAGAACCAAGAGAAGAGAGACCTGACATCCCATTAACTATGAGAATGAACCCAGACCCCATCTTCCTGATCCTATTTTTCATTCTTTGCTTTATTTTTCCTACTTGTTCTCCTGCCCTTGTAAATCTTCTTTGAAGCCTTTAAAAAGGGTCTTTTTAATTTTTTAGAGAGAATTTGTTCAAAATTTTAATGCCCAGGATAGGCTTTTTGAGTTATTTATCCTCAAATTCTGTGTGTACAAAGCAAGTGTGAGACGCAGATATGTGCCTGTGCCTGAAGCAGATGTACACCTGCAGACTTAGGGAGTCTCCCACTTGGTATTTCACACAGTGTAGTATGTGTGAAATAGTCACATTTCAAGAGAATTTGCAGTTCATTTATGCCAAATCCACCTTTTTTAAAAGGTTTGATTATTTTAAACCCTAGCATCTGATTATATTATTTTTGTCTCTTATAGACTGGAAGAAACCTCAAATAACTTTGCAAATGAGACATTGATGTTGATCTGGGATAGGCTAGATCTATCTCTGACAAACCACCCTGGCTCTAAAGCCAAAAGAGAGAATAATGGTTTAATTCTGTCATTAGATGGCAGTTCCTCTATTTGTTTCCTCTGCTTTGAGGAGTGGGGGTGAATCTGAGGCTTTGTTCTGACAGTGAAGGGCCGATAGTGTTAAAGCCATTTGCAAAAAGATTCTTGACTTCTAGCCTAAAAATCCTGAGCTATTCTCATCCTAAAACTCTCGCCAGCAGATTCTGCCAATCATGACAAACTATGTGAAATTTGTGGTGAATTTGTGATGTGCAGAAAAGTCCACTAGGGACTAATTTGACACCATCAGATGCAATTTTCCTTTATTACCCTAAGGCAAGATTTAAACTAGTTTCCAGGGGTGAAAGGTTATTCCATTAATCCAGGGCGCTTGCCCCAGCAGGCTGCCACCTAGACAGTCTGGGGCATCATTAAGTGGATGTATTTTTCCTGATTTCTTGGTCTTTTCTGGGGCTTGCATTTTAGGGTGGCACTTTTATTCTTAGTCTTCAGATAGATACCTCTTTTCATAGTCAGACCAATCTCTACCAAAGTCTTTCTTGCAGCCTGTTTTTGCAGGAGAAATCCAAGATTTAGGCTCAGTCAGCCCAACAAATTTGGTTAACCCTGTGTTGTCTGCAGTGGAGGATGAGGAGAGCAGGGATCCTCAATGAAGCTCACATAATCCAGGGAGGCAGAGATGAGTGAGAATATGTGGAACACAGAAGCAGCTCAGGCTTTGTAAGGCAGTACCAGCCATCCCAAAACAGAGCCACCTCTGCACACTCTTACCCCATAGGTACCTGGGCATCTGGGAAGAGATGAGAGCTTCAGCACATGGCCAGGCTGCCTTATCTGTCACATCTGCCTGAATGTGACCTTGTGCCTGAAGCTCTGCATCACCTGGTGTCTTGGCTCAGCACAAGGCTCTCCAAGCAGTCTCCCTGCAGGGCCAGCCCAGGTCCAGCAGATCTTTCCAGCTTGGGGGTCATCCTTAAGCAGAGCAGCTACCTGGCTTCTGGATCCCAGCAGACACTGGAAGAGGTACAGCCCTGTTCTTATGAGATTATCCTTGAGTTACAAGCCTTTGTCATAGCATCGCTAGCCACAGCAAACCAGGCCAGCCACATAAACCACCACTAATCAAAACTGTGCAGATGTTAAGGCTGACCAACACCAGATGAGATTGCAGAATCCTGTCCAATACCCATTTTATACACATTCTGGACCCAATTCTACCAAAATTTACCACAAAAAGTTATTGCCACAAGTAAGAATGGTATCTGCAAGAGCTCAGTCTATTAAGCTTTTTTTTTTTCCCCTTCTATTTCTTTAGAATTTTTCCTTCAGCTTCAACTTGAAGAAAGTTGAGTTTAATTTAGTTCTGTGTCTTTGTGCTGCTCCCTTTCACAAAGGCACTGACTGCCAGGGAACACACTGCTTGTGTGAGATTTTGTAAAGGACAGAAGGAGAGCTCCTCAGTGGTTTTGGTAATGAGCCAGGAAAGCAAGGACAAAAATCTTGAGAACATTACTCTTTAATCCTGGGTAGGAGACAGGACCTTCTTAAAGTTCTGTGTGTAAGTGGTTTCGTTGAACCAGGGAACTTTTGGTGCAGCAGAGACACAACAACCCTGAATCTGTGAATATTGCAGTGTTTGTCTTTGGCAGTAATTTGGAAAAGGCACTGCAGAGGCAGGAACAAGAATCCCCAGGAGGGCAGATGCAACATAATCTACCCCAGTACAACATTCTCTGTGGTTTTAATAGCTGGAATAAATCCCAACTAGTGAGGTAGTTCCACCTCTTTTAAAATGCTTTTTTAGTTGTCAAGAGGTGTTAGGTGAATTAAAATGAGCTAGTATTAAGAAATAAAATAATATTTATATAGGGCTCGGATGGTTTTAACTTCATCTCACTAAACTGGGTGAAGGCAAAATGTTGGGAGTTGATGATCACTGAAAAATAATCTGGATGAGGAATACTTATTAATTTAAAGTTAATTATCTATCTCTAAAGGGTTTTATATGTGACTTTATACATATGTGGAAATTCTTGTCTTGAGGCAGACAACTCTGCAATCTGGATCACCTGAGAGTACAAATCTGGGCCACAGTACTTCTGATGACAGCATTGCATATCTATCATTAATTAGCATCTCAAGGAGCCAATGATACTCACTGTCTTTCAAAAACTGCTCAACAGCCCTGATTTTTGCCACACATCCTCTGCCTTTTCAGCGCTCCAAGGCACTGGGAAGCAAACCCCACTGCCATCTAAGAGTGCTTTGCAACACACTCCTCCACAGGTGGAAGACAGGCTTGGATGCTTCTGCTTTCAAGATCAGGAATTGCTTTGAGGAAAAAAAAAAAAGAGGAAAAACAACCAAGAAAAAACATTTAAACTGAATTACTGGCATTACTATTTTCACCTCTCCACAACCTAGCTTTGACTTCCAGTGCATCCTGAGTTAAGAGTTCATAATTCCAGCTGAACTTAATGGGAGTATTTACACAAGAATTGTGTTGCAATACCTAATAAGCTTGGTTATGGGCAAATCTCTTTTGCTGTGTCTGTCCTGATTTTGGTCCAAAGAACATTCTCACTGCTGCAATTCCACCAATAGGTAGGAATAATTGTAACACTGCTGTGACTGATCACTATCAATTCAACCACCATATGTATGTTCTATTCATGGCCCAGGGCAGATTGCAGTGTTTGAGTGTTGGTGACTACTGCTGCCTTGCCCACACCAGATCTCCCACCATCAGTACCACAACAGTTCTGCTGGGAAGCAACTCATAGGAAAAATGAGATTTTCATCAGGTCATCTCTGTCTCTGCATATGGACATGATAAAAAAAATGATATTTCTTGAGGTCACTGTGAAGACTAATGAGTAAACGCTTACAAAGGGCATTGAAGATGAAAAGTGTGAAAGATTCCACTTAGTTATAAAAGCATAAATGAGGTGAAAGCAGCAGACAGTTATCTAATTTGAATAAAATATCCTTTTATAATGTTCTAGTGATGCTGTTTTTTTAATTTGCTGGGCAGCAGTCAATTTCTGAACATAAATAGTGACACCGGAATCTGCGCTTCCTCATTGTGAGCTTTGGAAAAAATGATCCATTTCATTTAATAATGAAAAAGAAAAGATACAGAAGAGAGAGAAAGAGGGCAGAGAAGAAAAATATGTTCTTTGAGCCAATGTGAGGTGTAGGGCAATGTTTCATATTAACCCTGGTTTCCTCTTCATACATCTGATTTCTTTGAAAAACACAGCCACAGTTCATCCACCAGTTCTATGGCCCACGTTGTTCCTAAGGGAGGCTCACTTCTATGGTTAGAATGAACTAAAGGAAAAATATTGCTGAGGAATGTAACCAAAGTTTTCAAGCTAGCAGCTTGGTAAGAAAAGAGGATGCACTGAAGTCAAAGTTTCTAATCGTGGTGTGTTCATTGATGCTACCAGGAAAGTTTGAAGTATTTCCAAACAGAGCCAAACATAAACCATTGGATGGCATTGGATTGCATTTGGTTGGATTGGGTTAGGTAGGGTAAGGCACCTTCTAGAATATGGAGAACTGGAAAACAAACCCTTGCTCCTCCTCTCTCCAAACACAGATATCAAGGTGTCTCTCCCCTGACATAATCAGTGATTTCTGATCAATTAGATAATCTGTGAATAATCAGTGAATTCTGATCCTTTTTCCAAAATCAGTTAGGACTTTTCCAGCAAGGAGATTGCCGCAGAGGAAGGGATGTCCTTCATCCTGCAGTGACAGGGATGCTCAGCAGAGAACTGGACAGTGAGAGCAGCCTGGGCAATGTGCTACCCTGGACATGGAAAGCTGGGAAGAACATGGACAGTAAACTGCAGATGATGGGCTGGAAAAGCCTGTGCCCATGTGATGCAGACCATTAGGTAAGATGTGCCTTTCAATTTCTTGCTGTGGAGTCCATAGCAAATGTAATGGCAAAGAGGGATGTGAGCATGGATGTCCCACGGGACAGACAATCTCCCTCATCACCCTAGGAGATACAAGCACAAGAGGAGGGAGGGAGTGGTGCTTTCCAGGGGTTTATGCAAAATGCCCCAAGCCTGGGTGAAACAAAGCTAACAAGAATGATTTTGGAAATCAGAAATGTCAATGAGCTTGGGTTTATTTTTCATACTCTATCAGTTGCCTGACCTTCCTTCTACACATTCCTTTGTCTATACACAATAGTGCAGAAGGGAAGTTATTTCATCTAACTTTAGGCATTTACATATTTTAGGACACTATTCAGGTCAGCTCTCTTAGACATCTATCACAAGACAAATAAATCAGTTATAAAATACCTGTGTCTTTCCATTGACTACAAAAGCAGTCAAGAAGACAAGTTCATATGCAGATATATGGTCAGATCAATTTTAACCCCATGACTATACCCCCCACATCCTTCTCATTTTCCCCATGAAAAAATACAGATCCCCTCACAGCACAAAGCTCAGCACAAGCAGGGCTCTACTTGCCTAGTTACACCAGGTTGTGTTCATTGATGAGTGAAACCAGGTTGAAATTCAACTGCTAGCTCTAGCCTCCCACTCATTATCTCTGCTGAGTGTTTAGATCTCAGGGAATTTGTGGAGTTTCTGGGTTTCCAGATACCAGATAGTCTTTTCTGTGAGGCAGTGGGCGTAATTCCTTCAATGATTGTGGAGGAATCTCTAGAGGGGAACCTCATGAGCATTGCTCACTCTCTCCTCTAAGGCAAGAAATTGAACTCATGGTTTTCTGACAAATGCTTGTTTTCTGCTGTTGTCAGAAAGCCAGGAGACATTTAGCAGCTGTAACAGTGGAAGCTAAATAAAAGCAGAAAATTTCCTGTCTGCTGCTACACTGGATAAGTATGCAAAGTGAGGTTAAAGAGAGGTAGATCTGCTCCAGGAGACACTGTCACCCAAAATAATTTTTGAAGGGGCACAGTCTTCCCTCCCCTCGCCCTTTGATGTAGGTTTAATTCCATAAAACACAGTGCTGTGATCACTGTAAACTAAGTATAGTTGCATGCAGATTCAAACTACATACTAATGTTAAAAGTGGACTAGTTTTTTAAATAGAGTATGGCCACAGCCTTCCTTCAAGGTGCTAGTGTGCAACTGATGGATATCTGTTTCAGAGTTATGTTTCTACTATGAAGTTCCCATGTTATAAACCTATAGGTGTCAACTATGGTAGAAAACTGACTTTGATGCAAGCAATTCCTCAATTTCTTTGGAGAATGAAAGTCTTTCACTTTCTTTTCTACTTTTGTCTCCTAGGGCCCTGCTTCCTTCAAAGATAAAACTGATTGCTGGCTTCAAGGGCTATTTATTGCCGTGACAGTGACATATCACTTTGAGTAGTGCCTCTTAAGTACTATTAACACCTACCTGATCTGAAAAAGTACAAACATTCTACCAAAATTGTTGTATTAATAGACAAGCCTAAAATAAATAAACAGGAAACAAACAGAACCTTTTAAAAGAAAGAGCTGTAATTGAGACACTTTAAAGATAAATAAACTTTTAGATTTGACTCCCTCTAGAGTATATTTAAGGAAAAGCTTGAATCAGGAAATTCCTTTATTGTTGCAGAAACTCACTGTAGTCCCACTGATCTTCTCTCCAAGTGCAAGAATCCCTCTGTGCCCAGCAGACTTTCTTTAGCAGAGCTCTCTGCCAGTTACAGCTGAACCCCTGCAGCGCTCAGACCAGGGCACCTCAGTGCCCCACTGACACCAGAAAACAAAGGTATGGCTTCTTTGTCAATGAGAGACGATAGAGCTGTTAATTGTGCATGCCTACATTTTCCAAAAAGGAGACCGAAGCCTTCATCAACTAAATGCAGTAAGAGGGCTTTCATTTGGTCTGCAGTGACGAGTCAGAGCACACCCATGTCTCTGGGGGCCTGGTGTAGAACAGGACCTTCATTCACTTTGGCCCCTGGGGATTCAAACAAACTCAACACAGTGTTGCAACATCTGATAATCCCAAATGTCTTTTTTTTATTTCCTAAAATGAGGATCGGTTACCCATTTCAAAATGAGCAGGGCCAATGCAGTCACTTAGGTCATTACAAGCGTTTTGGTGAAACTCCTGTTGTCCAGGACAGGAGACTCTGTGTCTGCTACTGCTCCCACTGCCATTCTGGGGAGCTGCACAGGCTTCTTCACAGGTGGTAGTGAGATGCTGAACAGAAGAAAAGGTAGCACAGAATAAACAACTGAATTTTCAAGAAAGAACACAGTGGAAACAAGTCACAGAGTCTCTCAAAGCATTTATGTCTGTGTTTCTAATGAAAAAAAGCAGAACATCAAATACATTCCATAAGTTTCATATGTAGTAATGAAGAGGCAACACAGGACAGGCACAATTTTCCTTCTCTCTTTGCCAGACAGTAAGATGAAAAAATACTTGGGTAAGAAAAAAATTTAAAAAAGAAGAAGAAGAAAAAAAAGTGTATTTACTGAACTGCCTGGATGTGAAAATGAGAAACTGGATTTCTTACTAACTAGATCCATTACTTTCCAGCACATGATGGCTTCTCAGTTGCTAGGTTTTTAAAAACACAAAAGAAAGGGAAGAAGAAACCCAAAGTTTGTCTTCTCTTGCTGCATCATTATATAGATAAATTCACTCTGAATATAACACTGCACAGCAGTACCTCCAGGAATAAGTTTGGATCACTATGCCATAGCCTCCAGAGAGTCAACATGACATATTGCATCATATCCCCCTACACTAAAAGAATTCACTAACAAATATCACTTCCAAAAGTGCTCCTTTATTCCACTTTTACATTATAGTTTCTTATGAAATATCTCAGTGGATGACTTTGGTACTTTGCCACATTTCTCTCAATCTATTTATAAATGTTTGGTTGGAAAGAAAGTAAACATTGCAGGACAAACACTTTATAAACCTTTGCTATTTTCATATAATACTTGAACTGGAATTAGTTTTGCTTAAAATAAATAATAATTCTGGAGTGCTCTGCAGAATGACACAAAATCACCCGAGTTTGTTAAAATAAAAATAAAAAAAGAAAACAGAAAATAAGGAGGCACAATCCAAGTGGTTTATATCTCATCTGAGAACGCAGAAAATTATGTCTGTTATGAGGGGGGGGAACAACAAAAACCATCCTGCCAGGTAGACTTCATCCTGCACGGTGTGTCTCTGGCAACAGCCTTCAGGGCAATTACTGCTCTTTGGCTATAAATCGAATTGACTAACATGCCACCAGAAAAGTGGCAGATTCGATGAGTGTGTGATTCCCCCGCGCCTCAATAATGGATTAAACAAATGTTTCACACCTAAGGACTCCGGCTGCATTTGCAAAAGCCCAACTGGTTTCTCACAGTCAGAAAAGTGCTGGCTGACAGAGCATGTTGCTGCTGCCTGCTGCTCCTTCCCACCTCACACACCCAGCGACTTGCTGCTTGTTTATTTAAATGACACTGTTGTTTGAAATGATGGGGGCTTCTTATCCTCTTGAGTCATGCATTCTCTGTCTGCGATCCTCTGTTTAGGCACTTTTAGCACCTCATTAATTACTAACTGCAACAAAGTCATGCTGTTTTGCAACTCTATTGCCTTTGTTAAGAAATCTCAATCCTGTGTTAGAATGTGAAAGGGGACTGTTATCTACCATGTGCCCTGCTTGACTCCATGGTACAAAATTAGCTTTCTGGTTCCTGAAAAACATATACGTGTGCTCCTTATATGCAAACCCCATGGCTAAACAGCCTGGCGTTTATTAAATAGACTGACAGTACCAATTGTAGAAGCTACTGTTGCAGATAAAACCAGCTCTTAACTCCACATGTTATAAATAAATGTTTTATCCAGGAATATACCATTTCTTAACAATGTTCCTAAAAAGTCTGAATAATGTCCTTAGTATGCCTTAATAAGTCCTGCTGCAAAGTGCTACTCTAGATGCCTTTCTATGAGTCTGTGGGTACTAAAATCCTCTCAAACAGTTAACTATTAAAGATAAGTAATTAACAGATTAGGCAGTTGGAGATATTATTTCACTCTTAGATGGAAGGTTGGTGGGACAATATCACGTAAGGACCATGAAAGTCTTCCTTGTGAGGCTTTGAATGTTATCAATGTATGTAAACCCTGCAGGCACATTAAAGCAGATTGGTACGAGAGGTTTGATCCAAAAGGGATTTTGATAGCTGTGCAGAAAGCTGTGATTTAAGAATCATCTTCAGCAGCAGCCGAGGCTGGAAGAACCTAATTAAATTCACAATGTCCTTCCTTGTTTGGGGTGAATGCTCCTCAGAGTACAGCTCCTGCAGAGACGCACAGCACAGGCAGGACTCTTGCGTGAGCAGCTTGTGGGCCAAACAGAGCTAAATTCACTGAGGATCTAGACCCAGCTACCAGTGGAACCAGGCCCTTCTCAGCAAGCAGTGTACAAAAGCTTGTTTACAAAACAGGGACAGAAAAACAGAAATGGTAACAATAGCGATTTTTCTTAGTGGTTAGGGTATATGCAGCCAGAAGACACCAGTCTCTGCTCATAAATTTCCATTTAATGGAACATGAAATGTGCAAACATACTTTCAAAAAAGAGACAAAAAATAAGATTTCCCTTCATGTGCCTTAAAATCAATTCCTTCTTATCATCTGACACCAGGAATGTTTATGGTGGCAGAGATGCAGCAAAGCAGTCTGTGAAGCAATCTCAGCCAAAGAATCACATGACTGAGAGCTCAGGGTGTGGGGTGCAATTGCACCCTGAATCACACTCCCATGGAAGGTACTCATGGAGCATGGGTCCACTCAGTGGCCAAGTTTCATTGCCATTGGGCTAAAGGGAACTCTAGAAAAAGACACAACTATTTTTTTGAAAGAAAGGATCTTGAAAGAAAGGAAATTTCTCTCCTGATGGAGGAGGCTGGCTGACTCAGGCATGTATGGATATTTAGCTGGGCAGAAAATCCTAGCTGGGCTGTGTCCTCTTATTGCTAGCTCCTGCTTGCTCTCAGTTCAGGATAAATGTTGATTCTGGTAGCAGGTTGGAAGGAACCCCTATTGCCACAGTTTATTTGGAGAGTTTAGACGTCTAAATACTGAATGCTGGATGTCACTTGCAAAGTCACATGCCTACGAGGTAGGATTTGCCACTACTAAATTGAAGATGTTTCTCTATTTCATGAGATCTTGGCATTCAAGCTGTAGCTATCTGATGCCTGATTTGTAATTTGTTCAATGTAGCAGATGTAGATATTAGCTTAGCAGAAGATGCACATCATTAAATCCTTGTTATTCAACGACCAGCCACCAGCCTCACGCAAAAAGAAAACTAAGTTCAGAAGTAAAACATGGTGTGATTCTTTCCATTCATGAACAGGGGTCATAAATATGCTAGAAAATACACAAAGAGGGTAAGATTCTCACTAGGAAACGGCTATCTCTTCAGAAAAGTACAAGGGCTTTCTTCAGTTCTGATGAACCGAATGCAAAATATGAACTGATGCAACATACCCAGTTGCTTCAAGCTCTCCAGGCATAGTGATGGACATTGGCTTGTGCTTAAAAGTCCTTCTGAAGAGTACAGTGCCACCAGTGCACCATAGTCAAGCAGAGAATAATATTCCTCAGGAATACCATTTTGCATTTTCCCAGAATTTCACCTTATGCCTTGAAATAAGCAACAAGAGCATTCGGGTACAGAAGTGTTCCAGACTGCTCAGTACTATCTGCCTAATACTGAAACATCCCATAGAGCTAGTACCAGTGACACATTTACCAATATTTAGTGAAGGACAGGGGAGGGTAACTCGTGGTTGCATGCTCTGTTCCTTATGTTGTGACAGTGACTGCCCAGTTCCTCAGCTACAGCTCCTACAACCTTGTAATGCCTCTTATGACTCCAGGCCACTGGAGCTGAACTCCTTCAGTTTATCCTGGCAATGGGATGGTGTTGTTGAGGACAGCTGGAGCTGCAGCACATGAGCTCCATCAACACTTTGCACCATTGTCCTTCTTCATGCCCACCTACTCCTCTGTATGAACACCAGGCAGCCTGCCTGTCACCCACGCCGTGTGCAGGGTGAGCACACGCATAAAGAAATGGGCTTGTTCCCTTGTCCCTGCCTTTCCAAGGAAGCCTACACTTGTAATTTCAGCTGGGGAAGTAAGATTGCTTCACTGACCTATTTGAGACACTCCCTGCCCTTATTATTTTACATGTCAGGTTTTTCATTTCCTCATGGTGTACCAGACCAGGAAACTGAATATGCTGAAAAAACCCTTTTTTATGTTCCATTTTTCAGCTGGATATTTCCCAAACCCTTGGACCAACAGAGCCCAGGAAGTGGGAATGAGCAAGTCATTTGGGCAAATGTGGAATCTACTCAGATGGACATTAACACCAAAGAAATTTACAGGAAACATTGCCAAAGCGAGAAAACAGTTCCTCCCAAATACTGAAATCATAGAGAAATCAATGCCTAGACAAATGGATGTGTCAGACGGCTGTGAACCTTTGTTGCTGGTTACTCACATCCTCCAGATTTACCCAGTGATAGTTCCACCCTATGGGCTGTCATCACACGACAACCAAACTTGGGCAAACTGATGCATGAATTTAAGCCAGTACAGTTATTCTAGCATTGTCTTCTGGGTGGTTAAAGTTAGCCTACATCAAAAGTTGGGTTTTTTTGGGTTTTTTTCAATTTAGCATACATTAGAAAAACATTTATGTTAATTGCTTCTGTTCTAGAATGAGTACTTACACCCAAAATACACAGATATTTTCATGGCAATGCTGAGATTTTTTTCTTGCAGACACAGTTGCTCTAGGCACAGATTCTGCAAACACAGAACAAAAAGTTGGTCTGCATCCCAAGAGTTTTACAATCGGATCGCAAGTCCAAGAGACGACCAACTGATAGATGAATACGGGGAAACAATGACTTAGCACGGTTTGATCATCCTCCTATTAACTGCTAAAACTTCCTCTGTGCCAAAAACTTCTCATTTTGAGGCCTTCCTGTTGGGCTTTCTTAACTGAACTGCATCTGGAAGGTTTGTGCTGCAAAATTTTTTTGTGTGTTTTTCCCACAAATACGCCTTTTTTTTCCCCTGCATACAATAAAACAACAATTCAGCCCTTCTCTAGTGGGATCCCAAAGATCAGATCCAAACCTCTCTCAGACTGATAAAAGGTCAAGCTGACAACAGCAGGCTTTGGACCTGACCCAGACAGAGGGGTAGTCCAGATCGACATGCTAATTTAGGACCTGATCCTGTAAACTTTGATTACACTGGGATTTTATTACAATGACAGAATTGCACAAGTTGGAAATGGGAAAAATCAATTAGGTCATCTAGTCTATTTGTTGCCAGTGTAGGATTGTTCTCTGCTGCACATGTTGTTAGTGTTTTGGCATTAGATGTTTTAAATATCTGAAACATAAAGACATTATTAAAGATATTGGGACTGAATCTTCAGGAATCAGTTTATTTTTTAAAAAGTATACTTAGATCAACTTGTGAGTAAAGCATTTTTCATCACTCATTTTTTTCAGTATACTTAGACTATTTAAATAAAATCTCCTGTTTGTGATATTAACAGCTTTTGAGAATACTCATGATGTTACAGGAGATTAACCTCCTAAATTGAACATGGCTAAATAACAAATGTTAGGAAACACAGAGAAATTTAACAACTGTCAGACTGGAAAATGTGGAAAAGAATAGTAATACACACACACACAGAGAAACACAAATACTTACAGATGTGTGTGTGTGTGTGTGTGTGTGTGTGTGTGTGTGTGTGTGTGTGTTTGTGTGTGCATGCTCTGGGTAATTTCTTATATATTGGTGACTTTCTGTGTGCCTTGCCAACTGTGCTTGCCCTTAGTTTATAGAGGAAAAGAGAAATCTGGAGCAAAGACTGTCATGATTTGGGGTCCTGTGTGGTGCCAAGAATATTGTGGTGTTTAACAAATAGTAGATATGTCGAGTTGTGCAACCTTTACTCAGAACTCCTGCTCCAGTCCTCCAACCCTTCTCACTTCTCAGACATTACTGACCCAGACCTGTGGGGAAGCTACCAGGGATGAGTCCTTGGTGGGGAAGTCTGACCCATGCCATCTACAGTCTGATCAGTACCTGAAAAATAAGGATATGTATCGGACACAGTATGCTTCATTTTCAAGTTACATATCAGAAGTAATCCAAGGCCTTTATTCCTTTACTGTGTTTCCCAAGTTGAAAAGGCAAATTAGTGACTCTTTTGTTCACTTACACAAACTATTTCCAGTCTAGAGAAGAATGACAAAGGGTGAGCATTCAGCTGTCCTGTTCACATGGCTAGTTTTTATGACTAGAGTGCCATTTTAGGCAAACACAATATCAGCTATTAATTGAATATTAATATTTTATTTGGGATATAATCTGAAGATCCTGAGGCCACCTTTTTTTCTAATACAATGTACTAGCAATTTGAAAAACTGAAATCAAAATTTTCTAGCTGTGAGAGTTTGCACAGAGAAACCAATGGGCAGGAATTAAAATAGTGAAAACACCACACTCTATTACTCTTTGACTAAAGGATTATGCTCCTAAAAAATAATAAAAAAACAAAACAAAACAAGGAACCCACCAGCAGCAAAAAAAACACCAAAACCACAGCACAACAATACCTAGCTGATTTTACAGACTTCTGCTGCTGGCTTCATCGCAGCTGAGTAAAACAGACATACTTGACTTTCCGGCAACACACAGACCATCAGCCATTCTTTCCCTCCCCACCCTCTTTAATAAACCCCAAAACAGAGAGGCACATAAAACCACCCTGGGAACTGTTTCCGAGTCATCTGTTTTGCTTGCAAGGAAACACTCTCTCCACAGTGTGTGCTGCTGCTGGCTCCTCACATCTCCTAGCCTGGTGAGGGGAGGCTTCTTGCATGCTGGATCCCCCCAAAAGCAATGGCCCACCGACCGCAGGCCCAGCTGTGCAGCCCTGCGCAGCCCAGCCCGGCCGCTGGCTCTGCCTCCCCAGGGCTGATGTCAGCCTGAACTTTGCCGCTGATATCTCATCCATCGGGATGAGCGACATAAACAGAGAATTGCACGCCAGAGTTTTGCTCTGGAACAAGCTCCTTCCACACATTTCAACAATATAAATCTTCCCCTTTTATCGCAGAACGGCAGTAACTGTTTATGGGTTCAGTTTGTTATTGTTGTTGGGTGGTTTTCTTCCCCCCTAATGGGGCTGGTCTGTAGAGGCAACCAGGCTCCTGGCGTCCTCTCACCCTGCCGCTTTTTGAATCCTGCCTTTAGTCAAGGCACAGCTTTGTTTTTCTCCTCGGTCTGTGTCTCTGCCCCTTTCCACAGCAAATAAACCACCTCTCCCCCCCACTGCTGGTCACTCATGCGTACCCTGCCCTACTGCTTGGCCCTCGGTTGGTGAACACTCCACAGGTCGGTTTTGCTGAGGCTCTTGGGTGACCCATGCAGTCCCTGGGGCTGTCTCCCAACACATCTGTCCCATGCATCTCTGCTGGAGCAGGGACACAGCGAAGGGAAGAGGCTGGAGAGACAGTGAGCAGAGTTTCTCTGTCGTGCTTTCTCAGGGCAAGGAGAGGGAGTGCACTCCCCATTTGTTTAATGTTTTCCTTATGTTTCTCACAGAGTATTTATTTTTTGACATGCTTTCTCTGCCCACTGGTGTTGGCTGGCTAGCTGCAGGTTGGCTCACATACATGTCCCATCCTTTCTCCACTGCCTCTCTTATTTATGCCACTCGCCTGGCTTGCTCAGCTATTTATACACATGCACTAGCGCACAAGAAGTTTCAATCCCCAACGAAATAAAACATCAAGACAAATGCACTTTCTACTCTTCAGGGTAGCCCCTAGTTTCGTCCGCTGAACGATTTTTATTTTATGCCTCTCTAGCAATCCCACCCCATCCGGCTCAAGTATCCTGGATTAGAAAGACTTTCCCCAGAGTCCTTTTCAAAGGGAGCCTCCCACAGACCTTTAAATCCCCCACATTTTATGGTGCCGATATTTAACAGCTCTGAGAGGGACAGCGGGGGGAGAGTGGGGAAAACAGTTACAAATAAGAGTGGCCTCTCCTCACACCATTGAGGTTCTTGATGCAATCAGCGCCGGTTTACACGGCTCACTCTCTCATCCCAGCGATAGGCACCGAGATAAGAAGGCAAGCGAGAAAGGGCTCAGTGAAGTCGTCAGTTTTACCTTGAATCAACCTCACCACCCCCTTTGTAGCCTTCCCCTTCACCCCAAAAGGAAACCCTTGCCGGAGAAAAGAAACGCGATACCCTTCTGTCAAACAGGCGGCCTCGCTTCGCCGAGGAGCAGCTGAGCTGTGCCCTTGCTGCCGGCGCTCTGCTGAGGGTCCCGGCGGCACGGGCCGGAGGCTGCTGTGTTCACTCCCGGGCTCACGGCTCCGCTCGACCCCAGCCCGGGGCCAGCCCCGTGTCTCGCCTGCCGCCAGCCGGCCGTGGGCACGGTCCCCGGCCCCCGCAGGACACGCGGGTTTGCTCTGTCCCGTCCAGCAGGACAAGCCGCCCCGGGAAACCCCTGCCCAGGAGGGAAAGGCCACAACGGAGAAAATCCCGAGAGGCTGGAGACCCCTCAGCGCCCCACTACCTTCTCCCCGCCTCCACTGGGAGCCGGGACGTAAGGGGAAAATTCGGGCAAGGGAGGGTGCCGCGCTGTGTCCCCCTCCGCAGGGAAGGGGCTGAGCATCCCGCCCCGTCCCCCGGCGAGTGGGGCGCCCCTCCCCACCGAGGGGCCAGGGCGCGGGGGGCACCGACATCTCCGCGGTGACCCCGGGAAGCCGGCGGCCGAGGGAAGGCGAGCGGAGACCCTGCGGGAGGGGGCTACCAGCGAGGCTGCAGAGCCCTACCGCCCGCGGGCCCCGCTACCGGAGGATGCTCGGGCGCCGATGCCCCGAGGGGGTTCGGCCGGGAGAGGGGAGCCTCCTCCCGCCGTGCCGGGGCGCTGGGGCTCGCCTCCTGCCGGCCCGCCCCGCCCCGGGGCCTCTCCCCCGGGGCCCCGCTCAGGAGCAGCTCCCGCATGAAGCCTGGGGGCTCCTGGTCGGCGGGCGGGAGAGCCGGGGGGGCCCGGCCCACCTGCGCCCGGCGGCTGGCGGTGCCCGCGGCGCAGAGCGCGGCTGCTCCGGATCGGCGGCGGCGGGGCTGGGTCCTCCCTCTGCCCCCCCGCCGCTCCCGCCCTCGCACACTCCTCTCCCACCGCCATCCATCCATCCGTCCTGTCGGCACCTCGCCCGCACGGCGCACACACGGGCGCGCACAGCCGCACGCACCCCGGCACCCTCACAACATGCTGCCGGCCACCGGCCCGGCATGGACCCCGGCGGCGGCTGCTCGGCTCCTCTCCGCTGCTGACTGCCCTCTGAGGTTTGCGGCAGGTAGCGGGGCAGACTGCTGGAAAGTGCAATAGGAAAAGCGAAGGGGAAGAGGAAAAAAAAAAAAAAA
>NC_031770.1:60808677-60812511 GCF_001522545.3 Parus major | reverse complement strand
GCAAAAGCCATCAAGCCTGCCAAGCCCAGCTTTGGATCTCAGTGCAGGTATTTCTGCTGCTGTGTTCATCCCTTGCAGTCTACCACCCCGGTTTATTATTTCTTTTTTTAAGGAAAGAAAAAAAGGACGAAAAGGAGAAGTCGAACTCTCAAAGGGTTACTATGCAATTGCGACTGATTTCTTGGTTTTTTATCACTTTGAACTTTATGGAATACATTGGCAGCCAGCACGCCTCCAGGGTACGGCGACAGGGAAGAAGTAAGTGCGAAGAGATTTATATTTTGATAACTTCTGCTTCCTCTCGTTGTGCTGTTCACCTGTCCGGGGGGTTCCGTGCCCCCGGTGCCCGGGCGAGTGCGCTGGGAACTAAATCCCGCGTCAGCGGCGCGGCCGAGCGGATTTGCAGGCAGTTTCATTCAGTTGGAGGGATGAAAGCGATTTTTGACCTCTCTCTCTGCTGGTCTTTCTCACCTCACCGGGATGAGTAACGCGGGCTCTGGGAAGACCTGCGTCTGGTGCTTTACATTTCAATGTCTGGTAAAAGGGAACGTCCTTTCTTAGGTCTTTCCTCTTTCTGAAGGGAAAGGGCGATGACAGGACAGGTAACTTTTTGCCGGTTTTCCCTAAGTGCCTTTCTGCCTCCCGGTCAAAAGCCCCCTTCCCAAGAACGGGCAGTACAGATGATCGCTATAGGTTAGCCCGGCGCCCGGCGATGCCGAGGGGGGCTGGGGTGTCCCGGCTCTGTCCGGCTCTTTGGCTTTCAGCCTCCGCTGGCACTAGTCACACATTGTCACGGTCCTGAGACTGTGACCCCTGAATTTTTTAATTTTAATCTCACGGGATGAGGAGAGTCCATCCGTTCTGATTTAACCGGCTCCGGTCCATCTCCGCCCGGGGTCCGGGGCAGAGTTAGGAGACAGGCAGGGGCCCGGGAGGCGAGGGGCAGTACCCAGGGTGCTTGGCAGATGCTCCCCGCCCCCCTGAGGGTTTGAGAGGAGAGCCCCCCGTCATCAGGGAGGAAAGGACAAGGAGGCAGCAGCGAGTCTCCCTCTTGGGAAGTCGCTGTCCAGGTCAGGCAGTCTGTGGCGTGGGGTTACGGCGTGGGCTCGAATCGGCGGTGACACCTCCGGCAGTGCCGCCGGTCGGAGCTCTGCCGTGACCCTGCCGCAAGGAGCCGTGGATGAGGCGGGATGCGGCAGCAGAGGCCGCCGGGACGTGCCCCCGACCCGGCCTCACCACCCCGCCTGAATCGGACCCGCCGCTCTTTCTGGGGAGGAGGCGTTTTCTGAGCACCTACCACCGAGGGGCTGCTCATGTCTGTCCGCTCTCCCTGACAGCTGCAGACACCGAGGAAATGTCATAAAACACAGCAGCCTGCATTTCATCAGCAAGAAGTGACCGAGTTACTTCCTCAGGGAGGGGAGGTACTATTATTTTAATTTTCTCCTGCTCAGCCTTCGCTCCCTTGCCCTGCTTGGCACGGCTGGCCCTTGAAAGCCTCCTTTGTATGGTTTGCCTCCTGCAAACAAGGTTTGATTCACCTAAAGTGCCCCTAAAGCGGAGCTGAGGACGAGAGAGACCGGGGCTCCAGCCCTCCGATCCCCACGGCCTCGCAGCGAGGGAGCACTAAGGGCTAAGTAAAACATGTCAGGGCATCCGATTTATTATCCTTGGCAAGGGAGGGCTCCGCAGCCTCCATCACTTCCCACCCACTCCTTTAACCCCTGGCAACCGCGGGCCCGCGATCTGCGTCTGCCCCCCACCCCCAGCCTCGGGGGTACCCGACGGGAGCGGCAGAGTCTCGGCCCCGGGCTGGGGGCACGGCAGGGCTCGGGGGGGCAGGACGCCCCAGCGGGGCGAGGGTCGCGGAGCGGGGCCCCCTCCTCCCGGACTCTCTCCGGCACCTGGTGCGCGGCGCGCCGGGCCAGCTCCGGGCCGGCGGCGACCTCTGCTGTCCCGTGCCGCGGCGGGCAGCCCGCGGCTGCAGGTGCTCGGCTCCCGCTCGGCACGGCTCGGCACGGCCCGGGAGCTGCCCCAGCTCCGGCAGGATGGGGAGGGAAGGCGGGTCTGTCTGCCTCCGGGCCGCGGCCGCTCGCAGGGCCGGGCGCAGGGCAGCCGCCGCTTCCGAGCGGACGCTCTGTTCTGCCCGGGAGAGCGCCGTCCCACCTCGTTCGTCCTCAGACAACCTGCATAGCAGGGTAATTTTCGGGAAATAGAGACGGAAGTGTTGGCCGCGACTGTTTAGCTGGTTGGTATACCGTGGAGTATACCGAGCACTTGCTCAAAATTTTATGGTTAAGATAAATTCAGAGCAGAAGAAGTGGCTGGAAAACCGCAGCTAGAGAGTCAGAATGGAAATCTGGCTCGTTATTTCAGCAGTGAAGAGAAAAAGGCTTTCAGAACACCTCACCTGGACGTGCTATACATCGTATACTGGCCGAGGTCTTCAAATCCAGCTGGTTGTAAAACTTGATTTGGTATAAATAGTGCCTACTTGGCTTGAAGCAAAAAATTTAGAGAGTGAGTGTTTATGAAAGTTATTAAAAAAGTGGTTACGATCATTTGCACTAATCACTTTGGCTTTAAAAACCTATGAATCCCTGTTAGTGAATAGGGCAACTTGAAATAAATTTTAGTGTGCAGATAATGAAGACACCTGTCAAATTCATCTACTGTGTGGAAGACTTCCCCGGATTTCTGGTTCTTTTGAAAGAATAGATAATCTCAGATAGTCTCCTTTAATCATAAATTGTAAGCACATTTCTAGGGAAATTTTTTTAAATTTCTCTTTAACTTACATACTTTTAAATATAGTACAAAGCAGTCAGTGAGTGCATGTTACTTTGTTTTGTTTATTGTCAGAGTCCTCCATTCCATGTATTATATTGTAGACTTACACATTTTACCATAAAGAAATTATAAAATCTGAACTGACTAATTCAGAATGTGCCATGCCAAACTCCCAGCTTGTATAAATTGAAATTCCTTTGTTAAATTACCCCATCAGAAGGATCTGGTCCTGAAGCATTACTTATTTTGTATCTATTGCCAAAGAAATCCTTACTATTAGAAATGTTTAGTTTGCAATCCTTTTGCCCTCCAAACTCCTACTGAATTTTCTAGTTGGGGAATCCTAAATTTCTGTCCCATATTCAGTAGTAAAGATGTTGGCTGTGGCGAGAAAAAAAGTCCTCTGAAGTCAACAAAGTGCAGACAGACATCAGGTCCAGAATTAGACATAAAACACAATCAATAAAAGTTTAAAAGCAAACATACCACTAGTAGAGAAATTTGTGGTTTTATTCTGATAATAGCAATTAAGATTAACAAAGTTGCTTATTTGAGTCTTACGAGACAGAGTAATACATGGCTGAGTATAGGTTAGCATACCATTAAATAATAATTTCTGTGTATTGGCCAGTGATTACCCTTTCCTTAGAAAAAAAAGAGTATCAAGTCAATAGTTACAAAATATTTTGGGTCTGCAAGCCTCTACCAACCCCCAAAACTTAGTATTGACAGTTATGTACATCTCTCACTGACCTTCTAAGAGACAGATATTAACTATTATTTGCTGTGAGTCTGTGATGGATCGGCAGAGTGTTTGCCATGACTCTGTGGACTAGCATGTGGACTAGCCATGGACTAAATTTGGAAATCTAGAATAAAGCAAAGTGATAGAAAATTCTGTATTTCTACCACACTCCTACAGTTGTGTGTAAAACAATCTGTATGACTTTATGGAAATGAAATCTGGATGTAGCACTCCCATGATTATTGGTAGTCCATCAAATTGCCTCCTGCTTTTCACTATAACAGAACGTTCAGGATTCC
>NC_031770.1:60797400-60808303 GCF_001522545.3 Parus major | reverse complement strand
TTTGCATTCAGCTACTTGAAAATTAACTCAAAATTTATGAAAATCACTTGAAATAATAACTTGAAAATAACTCAAAATTAGGGAGGTGTGTAACAGACTATTTGTAAGCATATCTATATAGATTAAAACAATCCAGGAAAATCCCAACAAAACACCAACTGGTAAAATTATGTCCTCAGTCTTTTTATACCTTTGTGCAGGGTGTAATTCACAAGGACATAGAATGTCAGCAAGAAAAAAGGAATTACATTATTAAAGTAACACTTAATTGTAGAAGCAATTATTTTAATTGTTTACCACCTATATATATATCATTGATATCTACATGGATGTTTAAGGCTGGCACGTCACAGATGGCAGTACTACAGAGTTGGTATATAATATAGATGTTGTTACCAATTTTTAAAAATTAAATAATTTTGTATCTCAGTGCAACAGTTTAAAGTAGAAGTTAGCCAAGCAAGCAGCCACCAAGCAGCCCCACTTGGGCAGGATTAAATTACTGTTAGTTCTCTTTCAAATGATAAGTGTTGTTATCTAGCAGACTAAAGGACATTACTGACCAGTTCCCATTTCATACCTGACATCTGAAAGAGTGATAATTTCAATATTTTTCTCTATGACCTGGTGAAGACATTTCTTCCACTATATAAAATTCATGTCAGACTTCAAATACACATATTGCCACAACTTCTCAACGACATTGATGTAGGATGGTATACCTAAAAATACATGAAAAGTCCTCTTTCTCTCTGCAGACAATAAAATATTGTTATTATTAGTGAGATGGTTTTAGAGCTTGAACCTGCCTCCTTTACTTTCAGTGGAGAAAGTCCTATGGACAGTGCTGGAGCTGGAATGACCTTTTTTCTGCAGAACCCTAGGATACATTTTGAGTTTGGAAGAAATTCCATACTAAAATACTTGTAAAATTGCATGATTCAAATATGTACAGCCCCGAAATAGGATAAAATAATGCCTCTTACCTTTCAAAACTATGATACTTAAGCTGCTTGGTAGGCAGACTCTTTCTTAATCATATGGAAAATACAACTACTTTACTACTTCCACCTATTGAGCCAACTGAAGCCAAAGAAGTTAACTGAGACTAATTCCTTCTTTTGAGCTTTGCCCTTAGTGTACCAAGCCTTTGCCAATCCCCCTTCTGCTGTTTCTTCTTGCTATAAATTTTTCACTGGACACAATGGAAGTTATACCTGATAAAATCTGAGCTAGAACTCAAAAATCAAACTAATTCATTTTCTCTTGCTCATTTTGCTTTCTGATTTGCAAAGCAAGTGTGCTGGTTTGACCACTGCACTTTATTGCTAACATTAACAATCTATTTGTCATTTCATACTCAATCATTTATAGACAGTGACTACTAGCAGCTCTCCTCTATTGCAACTATGGATGTTCTTAAGAACGATTTTTCCCCTGCAGTGAATTGTCCCTTTTGCTCAAAATTAAATTAGAAGTTGCGAAAGCTTGGTGGAAGAGATATAAAAGCTAATAAAAAAATAATATTTTTGTCTCACTTCTAATTTTGGAGTCTGAACTATTCAAAATCACTTTGCCAATTTTTTACCAAAATAATTCTGAACAAAGCAATCTTATCAGATGACAAAAGGCAGCTGAAACCATCTACATTTTTATACAAAAGTCTGTCTGTCTGCTATTACCACAAACAATGCTTCTGAAAAAAGTACTCAGAGAACATTTATTCATGCAAAACATGCTATGGCTCAAAAAAAAAAATAAAAACAAAAAACAAAACAAAAAAAAAACGATGAGAGCTCCATCTTTTTTATAAATAATTAAATAACTGAGTTTTTTGCCACAGCAGAAAAATTACAATTAAATGTTTTGTCATAGTAAAATACAACAGACTTTTTTAAAGAGTACTTTAACCTTACTTTTGTTGCTAGTACAGAGCAGTGTGATAAGCAGCGCTACTTAAGGAACGATTGTACTATGGTTGTACGACAGCTGACCAATAAACGTTTTTGTGTGTTTCAGCTTCTAGATTATGACCTTGCATTTTAAAATGTTAGTGTTACTTACTCCTGTGATCAAATATAGCAGCCACTGAAGTAAAGGAGCCACAAAACGCATCTTGCTCCAGTGCTCCTAGGCGAGAACTCACCTATGGGGACCAGAGCTGAACCGGGAGAGCCTTTGGCTGTGGCAGTGGCACAGTGAGCTCCTGACAGCAGCACTGCAGCTTTGCACTGATATTTTGGCTCCACACAACAGAATAACTAGGAGGAAGAACATAAAGGAATGCTCATAGTAGTCCTTTAAATAAAACGCTAAACCACAGGTTTACACCAAGTTCTCGAAGTGCTGCTATAAACTTTAACCTTTCAAGCTTCTTAATGTGTGTCAATATTACCTCCTGACAGGTTTCATGTTTAAAATTGCAGGGTTCTAGATAGGATTTCAGACATTTAATATTTTCTGCAGGGTAAAGAAGATTTTGGGGCATTGCAAAATGAAACAGGAGATCATTGATAGATGTAGGGATAGTAATGATGTGTGATTCTTGTGGCTTCCTGTAAAGTGTGAGGGCAAACACAGAAAGGCTTACATCCAAGAACAGGACATAAGGTGCCTAAGGTGTGTCTGGGACAGGATTTAAATATGAGTTCCTTCACCTTCACCTTCAATAATGCTTAATTTCCAGCTCACCCTTGACACTTGGACATTTCTCAGATGCTCTGTCATTTCTAATGTGATGTTTCATCTTACTGGCATTCAGCATCTATCTGAGCTCAGATCCCTTCATGCAGAGACTTTGATATTACCTCTTAAGGAAACCCTGTGTTTAAAAAAAAAATACAGTGAATAAATAGTTACAAATAATAAATATATCAGTGCAAAGTTCCTCCACATGGAACACACAATATTGCAGATGTTTGTTTACTGACATTGGAATAAAGTCACATGCATTCCTGCTCCATACCCAGCCCTCAAGCCCTTCCTTGCCTTTCCTGTGCAAACTAAAATTTGTGAGCAGCGACCTGAGATTGCATGCAAATCCAGGTGAAAAAAACATAAGTTTATTAGGGCATATCAATACAGATAGTCTAGAGACATGCTATATGGAAGAATTAATTTAGCTTAGGTTTTCAGTTCCTGGCAAAATGTTTTAGCAGCTAAGCTTTTGGATACATTAAGGGACAGCAAGGCTGCTGCTCCCTTCTTGGTGTGCTTCAGAAGAAAAGGGCAAATTCTCCCTTCTTTAGTTAAAGAATGTACTGTACTGTACTGGCAGTACTGTGTAGTAGTGCCAGAGCACCTAAATTCCCTGGACATCCAGGATATAGTTTCTGACCTCATCTTTTCAGACCAGGTTAAGACTCGTTTGTTCAGTGTGCTGGATTTCATCGCTTTTGGCACCCAACTCTTCTCACCTACTAAAAGGCAACTGAAATATCTTGCTCCGAGCTGCCAGCTGTGCTTTAATGGAGGTGTCAATAGAGTACATCACAACACAAAGCAGGGATGCTCGGAACAGCATAAATCCTCTACCAAGCACCAGAACATCCACCCCACTTCTCCCCATATAACCTCCTGGGTACACAGCTTCACTGGTTTTATAGGAAGTCACAGCAGAGGTAGAGCTTGAGATATTTTAACTTCTCCACAGGGTGAGGCTCTGCTTCAAGGGGAAGGAAGACAAGGTTCTCATGTGAACTAGAATCATAGGAGCAACCAGCTGCTGGATGAGATTCCCACTGCATTCCTTGAAAAACTTTTATGAACATCCACATGAACCAGAGCTACTAAAACCCGACACTTTAATATGTTTACAAAGTTTATGTATGTTATCAGCACATGCAATACTCCCCTTAGGATTTATTACAGGTTTCTTTAGCAACAACATTTTTTATCATAACAGCTCAACTGGTCAGAGAGAGGAAAACAGCCAGTTTCTCCTGAGCGAGCCTCCCACGCACACTTGCCCAGCATTATTGAGTTGCTTATTCATGAAGATTACACAAACCAGCGTCGGCAAGTGTTTCATAACCTTGTTTCCTTTTCCTAGAATGTTCATAATTAATTCACTTTTTTCTATGCCACTGAATAATGAATTGCTGGTGTTATTTTACTTGATGTTACTGCCGAGTGAAGGACTAGCCCGCTAAAATATAGAAGTGGGAGCAAAGGCTATTTATTCAACATGGGAGTCAGAAGATGCTAAGTGCAAGTATTTCGCAAACACATGGGGATGGATGAAGATTCCAGAAAGTTTTAGTATAACACAGAACTAAAAATAATTTTAACAGAAATGAGACCTCCTAGTGCTGGGCATGCTGGTTGCAGATGTCTAATAGACAAGATCCTGAAGGCTTGGAGGGCTAATAAATGACATGATTTTGTGTTTTTCAAAAAACCCAAAGAAACACAAAAAACAAAACATCCCCCCCTCCAAAAAAAAAAAAAAAAACCACAACAGTTTCTGTTTTGCAGTCCAAAATGAAATCACACATTTGTCTCTTGTGTTTATGTTTTATGAAGAGTTGGGCAATTGACAAGTTTCAAAGTTGAGGGCGTATTAAAAGGGAAAGTAGAATTCTGTAGGAGAGTATAAAATTTATAACTTGTGCTGTGTCCTAGACAAATATTTTTAAGATCAAGACTTCAAGATTAAGACTTTAGGAATGAAACTATTTAAATGTGCTTTTTAAGCTACCAATTGAAGAGAAGTTTCAGATGTGTAAAAATCTGTCAGTAGGATTCAATTTCAAGTGACTGTCAGCAAAAGGACATCCTCATCACTGCTTAGGTCATATATTATTTCTGAAGAATAGACAAAATTCACTTTGAGCAACAGATAAACATAAAAACCAAGTTCCCCTAGACAGATTGTGAAAAAAAAAATATTGCATTTTTTTCCCATTGGCATAATTTATTTCTCCTAAAACCCTACAAAATCCATATGATTTGAAAGTGCTTATTCTCTTCCATGACTGGTTACTTTGTTCCTTCATCCGAGTAATGAACTAAGATACTAATCCTGCTTTAAAGCCCCAGCTTCCTTCAACCATATGTCCTAGAACAAATAAGCTGCCACATTACTAACTCCAAGTTCAGTATGTCTAACAAGCAGTGACATACATTATGGTTGTGTGGCTCCAATCACTTTATGAACGTAAAAATTATGGAGGAAGTTTCAAACAGGCTTTATTTTATGAGCTATCTACATATTGTACCTGGATACTCTGCTAAACACAAGTCTTTCCAGCTTTATGGAGGTTAGAAGCATTGAGTGGGGAGTGATCAGAGAGGGCGGAATCTCACTACTCGTTGCCAGGATCTGGCTGGCCACAAAGGAAACTGTGAACTGTACCCTTTCAAGATGAGGACAGTCTGCTATTCACCTCTGTCTGAAATCACATCATTTCCAGCTACCCAGTGAGCAGAGAAGTTCATTTCTCCCTCAGGATAAATCACACCTGAGTCTGGATAAAATAGATTAATTAAAAGAGTAGCCCTCTCTTGCATTTCCATACTTCATTATGTGAGAGAGGAGGATTCTAACCATAGCTACCACTAAAAGACCACCAAGCATTATGAAAGTCAATCCATAATCCTTTCCAAAGCCTTGCATAATTTCTTGAAAAGTAGGTTATTCATCTATGAAACTTGCTGGTTGAGCCTTCTAGTCTGGTTCCATGACTGGCTGTGGTCACTTCTGGGAACAGGAAAAAGGGCCTGTGCTTTCATCTGGAAGTATGCAGAGACCATCTTCTGCAAAAGAGATCAGTCACAGAAATTGCAGTACTGCATATAAGAGAGTTTATTCAGAGGTAGATCTTCCATCTCATATTCCTTGACTCCTACAGAAACATTCTCTGGCTTATATAGTTAATTCCCTGGAACCCCCTGACCCCACAGCTGTTGTTCTAGAATTGGAAAAACTCATGCTCATGCATTGTCATCTCTCCCTTCTCCCCTACACATTAATATCTATGTCTGTATATATGCATTCCCATACATACACAGAAGTTCACATCAACACAAGCAAGAATTTAAGTATTTTCACTTTGAGATTTTCTTAAAATACAGGTAAAATGCATGCTGATAAGGTCAGATAGAAGTTTTTGACTCCATGTGAAGTCCTTTGGTTTATCTGAAAATTGCATCTCTTCTCCCACTGCTCTTGTCATCTGTTTGGTCATGGAAAACAAAGTAATTAGTTTTATGTGGATTAAACAAAATTCTGAATTAGAGAACAACAACAAAATTGCCTGGGAAGCTTGGTAGAGGATCCTCTTTTCTTTCTGATGAGCTTGGTATGTTTAAAACTGTACCAGAAAGTTATATGGACCCTTGCATTTTAGTTATGAAACCTTTGTTGCTTTACAAATGACCTGTATCCCTAAGCTGGGAATTTTACTTAGCCACTTGGAAGGAAGACGATGCTCCAGAGGTTATGCTCTGGGGAGGGAAAATTGGTGGTGCCAGTGAAAAAGAGTTTTTCCTTGCCACTGTGACAATGCAGCAGCACTGCTGCTAATGTTCCTGGGGTTGGCCATGCATGTGGGTACACTTCTGTAACTGCATCTGTGCATGTGCAAGGAAAGACAATATTCCTCTTTCATCAGCAAACAGAAATGTCATGATCATAAGGTTTTCAGTTAGAGCCTCTGCATTGTTTTTAATGGGAGATGGTCTAGGCAGAATAAACATGTCACAAAGGTTAAGGGACTGATTCTGTTTCTAGTTACAACTCGTGTCAGGAAGCAAATATCTCACAGAGCTCTGCCAGCATAAAATTTGCATGAGCACAGAATCCAGCCTAAATGTTTATACAGGCTACTAAAAAAACATGATAAGTGGGAGGTTTTTGTTGCCAATCACCAAGAAAAGGAGCAGAAATGTAGTCTGCAATTCTCTTTGTGACTTGCTGGTACAGGACATGAGGGTATTCCACTGTCTTTTGTCAGAGAACAGCTGCAATTTGCCACTTAAAAGTGTACGAGAGATATTTTTATGCCTTTCCCATGCTGTACTTATTCACCCTGCCCAGCACTGTGTATTCCTAAGTGTTTTCTTTCTTTGCCTTCCCTTTCTTCCTACAGATATTGAACCTGAGCACTATCGCTCAAAGTAGTGCCTGAAGGAATTCACAGAATTAAAACATGCACCAGGCCAGACTAGATAAACAAGTGAGCACAGGAATAGACACAAAATGTTGCATTTTCCGAAGTGACAAGTGGTAGAGGAAGTAATAAGTCTAGATCAGCTGCATTAGCCTGCCAGATTTAATAGATGTATGATCCATGTCCTTCTCATAATCCATTCAACACATGAATCCAGCCCAGTCCTACTGGAAATGAGAACTAGCAGGTGAATGCATTGAACCAGAAGAGGCACACCAGAATTCACATGCAATCATACATCCAACATATAGAATGTACAATAATGTGCCTTTTGTCAAGTTATTTTTTTTAATATTTATTTTCTCATAGTCTCAGCAATTTCTGCTTTTCCTTAGTGTGACTCCAAAGAAATATGTTTTTAGTGTGCTCTTTCTCTCGCTCCCTCGTTCGTATCTACAAGCAAATTTCTTCCTCGACATACTTTTCTCTTTCTATTACAAATTATTGCAACTTATGTTGCTGAGACCAGGGTTTTGGGGAGAAATGGTGGAAAGAGAAAGGTTGCCCTTGAGCTGTGGTGTGATGACTTGATGATAGCAGTGGGTGAGAGAAGAGAAGCAGTGAACAACTTCCTTGATTTACAGAGACAGATTGTAAAAACAAGCCACGAATCTCTGCATATACAGAAAGATGTGAATCCTTGGAGCCTGTGTCAGACACAAGGAAGGATGGGAAGGTTTGCACAGAGTAACAAAGAATGTAGCCCTGAGGTCTGTCAAATACAAGAATATGAAGTGTGGAGTTTGTAAAGTGGGGAGCTATCCTGAATGCGTCAGTTGACATCAAACATGTCTATGGATGTTTGACCAAGCATGGATATCAAACTATCCACCAGTTTTCCTACTGCTCTCTCCTTCAGGGACCAGCGGAAAAAAAGCACTCTTTGCAAAAATATTGAGGGGGGAGGAAAGCCCCCTCCACAATGTTGTGCTTTTCCCCACCGCTTTATCAGGGACGGTCAAGATGTGTGGCAGGGCAATTGGCCTCAACTCAGTACAATGTACAAATAGAAGTTTTCTCAGAAGTAGAATCCTCCTCCTCAGCTGCATTGTTGCAGACAGGATGGGCAGCAGAGTTCCTCAGCTGAACTGCAACGTGCAGCTCTGCTCACTGCACTCTATAAGCAATTCCCAGCTCTTGTAATGCCTGATGGTCCCAACTTTCCCTATGTCAAACCCTTTCTCCAACACATTTAATTCCTCAAAGCTCTGCACATCTCTCTATTCTCTCTTGTGACAGGCATTGAATAATGTCCACAAATGGAAATATCTACTCCTCTTGGCTTGCTGTGGATCCATAATCCCCCTCCCCCAGTATATTCAGTCTAAGTGGATTTACAGAGTTAGTCTGACAGTTTCTGAAAAATAGAAATCCTCTGGTTCACAGCAGAGTGCAAGTACTGCTGTCTCTACAGGCAGGCCTGTAGAGCATTTCTTGCTTCTCTTTAAGATGGACTCCCTCCGATGACGCAGGGGCAGAGGAGGAACCACACCCTGTCCAGCCGTCCGCCTCGTGTTCAGACAGCTCTCTCAGCTGCCAGTTCTTCTTTAAGGTTTTACAATGAAAAAGTTTCACACAAACATCAGATGAAAGCAATTTTGAGTCTAAACCAAGCATGGCCAGGTTTGCATTGGTGATTTATTGGTGCAAGTCATCAGCTCCTATTACCTTTTTCTTGAGCCATGCAATTCTCTGGCTTCCAGACATTTCTACGGCCTGATTCTTTTCCTATTGAAGTTAATGGGAGGTTTTGCCACTGATTTCAATAGGAGGCCTCTAACTTTCCAACCTTCTGCCTATAGAGTCTTGAAGTGCTTCCAGGTTTCCATCATAGTCTGCGGTTCTCCTCTTTAAGTCAATTGGACATTAACGGATTGCCTGGGTCCACACCTTTGGATAGAGAAAAGCTCCAGATCTGATTCAGCGCTCACTCACACCAGCTTTATACCCCAGTGGAGTTCCTCCTGATTTATATTGGCAGGAGAGTGAGGTCCAATGTTACTTATGCCTGGGTCATTGCCAGCAGAACACGGAGAGAATTCAAGTCACTTGTTATCCCCTTCCCCACACCTCTCAATCACAGCGTAAATGTATGTACATATATGTG
This sequence comes from Parus major, assembly GCF_001522545.3. Classification (NCBI taxonomy): domain Eukaryota; kingdom Metazoa; phylum Chordata; class Aves; order Passeriformes; family Paridae; genus Parus; species Parus major. The sequence continues at coordinate 60,799,024 of NC_031770.1, read as the reverse complement.
GATATATTAGAATCATCTGGACTCTTTTAAGCTATTTGCCATTGAAAATGACTTCAAATTCAAGTTTTAAAGTTGAAATAACAAAGAAGGAAAAAAGAGTCTGAAGGGAGCCAGCTGCAAGGGTACTCACAATTTTCATCAGTCTACGGGACACTCCTAATAACATATTTTACTACTTTGTAGTGAACTTTCTTTGCTTCTGCCATAAATATATTCCCTATGCTGTAAATGAATAGCTTGCAAGCTCAGTAAAGTTAATATAGAAGAATAAATCTTAACTACCTAATGTCAGGTCAGAAATATAAATCTTATCTAATATGCCAGGTCAGAAGGAAAGAATACTTTTCGCTGAAAATAGCAAATACTTTCCAGTGCCGAGTCGGAACTTATTTTTCTCTTTAAAAAAATGTGCTGCCCCTAATAAGATGGGTTGAACAGTCTCTTTTTAGAATCTCCAAAAGAAAAATAAACACATAGAGCAGAGTTAATTTATAAAATGCTCCAAAGTTTATCTTGGCAGAACAGTTGTAGGCAGTGAGAGTTCTCTCCCTCTCACACATGCATTCAAACAGACACACACACATACACACACACACACAGACACACACACACACACAAGTCTCAAAATTAAGACAGGCCTTCACAACAGCAAATGCTACAGAAAACTTATATATCTGGGGAAATTCATAGATTCTTATTCATGCAAGACTCTCATTTTAAAGTCAATGGAAATTTTTCCAAAGAAAGACAACAATCCTTGGTGCCTTTTTGTGTAAGTACAGACCTGCTGTGTCACAGTGGGGGATAGTGAGACACACAAGTGCCTCGTGTCTCAGGCCCCCCTTCCATATACCAGCGCTTCTGCCAGCTGTAAGCAGTGATGCAGCCACCATCTCCTCCTCCTCCAAGACCCCAGTTGTCAGACATGGCTGGACAGCCTGGTGGGAGATTTGCTAGCCAGCAGCTGCTGGAGCATAGTCCTCTCCCAGCAGCCACAGGCTCCTGCTGCTGCCCATGCTCTTGTTCCTCCTCCACACCTGCTTCACACCACACGCCCTGGTCTCATCAGAGCCATGGTAGCTTCAGAGGCTGAGGAGATGAGGCCCACCAAGGTCTTTCTTTCAGTCTCATAGAATTAGCTTTATTTACTTTAAACTCCATATCAGCCTGTGCCAGGGAGCCACAACAACAGGGAAATACTGCAGGTTCCAGATCTACCAGCCAAGAGATTGTCCAAGAGAACTGCAGGTGCTATGCTGACACCCCCAAACAATTAGGAACTCCTCCACCTCTTGTAGCAGCCACTGGCCTTTCTTACAGTTTATTTACTTCAATGTCTGCAAAGCAAGCAGTCAAACAGTCATTTCCCCTAAGATAAACAAGAATAGAGGCAGTTTTACATGACCAAAGCACAACTTGATGCTGGGGTGTGCACAATCCTCTGGCACCAATCTTGCTTAGTGCCACCAAGCTACTCAGTGCAGAATCTGTCTCACTAAAACCTCACAGAAGTATGCAACAAGTAGGTTTTTCTCTTCTCTTCTCTTCTCTTCTCTTCTCTTCTCTTCTCTTCTCTTCTCTTCTCTTCTCTTCTCTTCTCTTCTCTTCTCTTCTCTTCTCTTCT
>NC_031770.1:60616332-60797083 GCF_001522545.3 Parus major | reverse complement strand
CTGGGAAGTTGCCAGTAACATCCAGCATTTGGTCTGACAACTGTTCTACTGTAAATATTTAGAAGAATCCATTAGAGATTAAACAAAGTGTAAGTAACTGCTCCTAAGTGATAGCTCTTATTAATGTTTGCAGCTATAGACTCTTTACAAAAGCATATGAAAGTCCTACCTCTAGGCTGCTTGTAAGAAAGGGCAAGACAGAAGGCAGCAACCAGAGCACAGTGTAATTTGAGCATCAGTGTGTTATCATTACAAATATCAGCACAGAGACAGCATTCTGTAGAGTGTGTACTGTGCTTGCAAATCTTCCAGACAGCAATGAGCAGTGTGTTACCCTGAACAATGTATTTTAAATAATCCATATAAAGCCATAAAAGTACTCAGAGTTCCTGTCCCTGTTAAGATATCTTTGCTTTTCTCTGGTCTGTCCCAAAAATATAACCTACTCCCCACTCCCTCCCTGTCCTCCCCCAAAAAAAACCCCAAACTACCAACTCCCCTTCCACCTCAAAATGTATCAAGAATTCTCATATGTTACAGGGGAAAAGACAAACACTTGTCTGGTGGATTTTTTTAACTCTTGTATTACAAAATTATCCTGTTTACACAGTATCTTAAATGCTCTCTGTGCCTAAGGATATTAGTAGCAGAGAAATGATGAACACTAACACTGTTCTGGAGCTTATTATGAAATACTTAAGAAGTAATTCTGCAGAAGTCTCTTTCCAGTGGACATGATTTTGAGACTTGCTGCTTTTACATCCAGCTGAGATGGATGAAGATGCATAAACACATCTGCATGTTAGCCAATTTTTTGCTTAAAAAATAAGTGATGGTCTAGGAACACAGTGAACTGGTACATATCTACATGTGTGTGTACCATAGCAGACTTTTCAATCATAACAAAGGTTGGGGATATAGATTTTTAAAATTTTAATTACTTTATTTATTGTCAGTGGTCAGTGAGTAGAGCGTGCTAGTTCCAATACAGAAAGGGTAAAAATTAGATACGATGTTTGACTCCAGTGTCTACCTTGAACAGGTTTAGTCCTGCAAGAAAAAGGCCTGGAGCTTATCCAGACCACTTATGATGCTTTCCTAGGGTGGAAATGTCTGGAACTCAGAAATAATTCATGTAAGGCAGACCTCTTAACATCACATCTAATTTTTGAAACTACCAGTTCTCTTTCTCATTTCTTGTCCCCTTGCCTTAAATTAAATAGTGTTTCTGGGTTATTCTAGACATCAATCTGTGCTCATCCTTTCAACTCGGTTTCATAGTCATATCCAACCTTTCAAAATTAGTCACCATTTCCTGTAAGTGACTTTAGATCTTAGCTGGAGAAATCAATAAAAGCAACCTGGACAACTGGGAGGCTTGGGTATGAGCTACTGAGCAGGAATGTGCTGACTTGGTGGGTACTCCCATCTCTGATCATGGTAACTTACAGAGTTTGTGGCTTCTGTGTCACAGCAGCAAAGAAGGTAGCATGTAAGGCAATTTATCTTCTTCTGTACGTCCGTGTGTGCATATATAGGAGTTTCAGAAGGCCAAGCAGAAGAGATACTCATGCTCTAGAAAAGCTGTATAGGGGCAAACTCAATGGTCTCTTCAAGAAAGAGGAACATTAGTAAGCTAGTGGATTAGACAAGTGGCTAAGACACAACAAGAGAAAATGGTGTGAAATTAAAAGGATACTTTCTTGATATTCTCCCATTCTGCACCTTGCACAAATATATAAAGGTAAAATCAACAGGTCTCCTACCCTCTGTTTGCATACACTGATGCCTCATTCAGCAGATATGCTACATAGTAACCTTACTAGACATAAAATTCCAATTTTCTTCATAAGGCAACCATGTGGAATTTGTTACAAGAAAATTATAGTTTATTTAATTTCTGAAATCTGTGAAACAAGTAGTTCTCAAATCATGAGGAAAACATTGGATCATCACCTTATATTAGAAATACGACACTTTTATTTGCTTTTACACACTTTTATGTCATTCTCTTTTTTTTTAATCATTAGAATTAGATTGATAAGCATAATGCACTGTGAGTCAGAAAACTGTGATATTGCTGATATTGTCTCAAGGCAATATGCTAACAAAAGGCTGTCTTGCCAGCATGTGCCCCTAGACAGGGGCACAGTGGCAAGGGATGTCAGAAGGTGCCCAGCATAAACTCTTTGATTCACACAATGATTCCTTTCCCAGGCACAATAATTTATGGCTAAGCTACAGCATGCTTTTAAATAGATGTCTCACCTCTGATTTGAAACATACATGTGACTGAGATTATACTGCCTCCCTGAGACTAGTGCAATGATTTTATCTACCAAGGCTTTCTGAATTTTATCTTAATTCATGCAGCTGAATCTCGCTGATGCCAATTTCCAACCATTGATCGGTTACATCTTTACTTCCAGTGGTAGATATTATTACAGCATAGATATTTTAGGGGCAATACTTTGTTACAGACTGCTTCTTTTTTTTTTTTTTTTTTTTTTACTGCCTCGACAAGGAACTGATGTTGTGAAGAGTGCCCAGACAGACAAGGTTGGTTTTGGAGAAAACAGTCCCCTAAGCTAGTTGCAGATATTACTATGAATTTTTATCTTTAGAGATAAAAATCTTTTTATCTTTATAATTTTTATCTTTAGAGCAGGCTTGACTGAGGCCTCAGCATGTCTGAGCTCAGCCCTGTTCTATGCTAGTGAAAGCCTTTTGGTGATGAATATTCATGTACCTGTTCTTTGCTTACAAAGTTGTTAATGGAGAATTGGGGCAGGGACTAACACAGTGCTGTCCCTATGTTGTGACCAAGAAACTGTGCTCCTGGTGGAAGTGAAGACATGGGGACATCCCAATTTCCCTTATAGCTGTGCCCTGCCTGCCACCAGCAGCTCTCAAGCATTATGAAGCAACAAAACTTAGAGACCTTCATAGGTGAAAAAGTAGCAGTGAGGTGATGCATTGTCCCTTCTTAATCCCTGAACTATTGCTTTGGTATGGGCTTTGGGATGGCTGTCTTGCAATACAAAGCAGAATAAGACCAACAACAACCAATCTGGATTTGCTGTCCGGAGTCACCACTTCAACCTGAGAGGTTCCCCAAATGTCTCAGCTCAGACTGGTTATAGCAGCCATCAGACAGGCAGTGATTTCTCCAAACATGTCTTGTTCAAGGCAATATGGCCCCTAAAGCATTTACTTACATCATGGAGCTGCATCTCATTTGATTGCTATAAAGTGTTTTAAGGACCACAGGGTGAAAAGTCCTACAGAAGTGTACATATATTTGGAGTCTTACTGCTGTTGTTGCTATGTGATTATATAATTTTCTCAGGGGTTTTAAGGATGGCTGAAAACACAATAGTTTGTATTAATTATACTTATTCTCTTTTCCCCATGCATGTGATAAAATTTGCAAATGTTTTCCCTGATCGTTTGGCCTCCTTTTCTATTTAGCTTGCCTTTGAACACCTCTTTCTAATTTTCTTTGAGAACACCTTTGTGGTACTGGCTTTTTTCCATATGGAGTGTTACATATGATGTTGGTATGGAAAGTATTATAAGGCAAACAGCAGATTTAAGCTGAAAAAGATACTTTAGAGATTAATGAACAGGCTTTGAGTCTCTCCTTTTACAGGATACTGGTTTGAGTCTTACTGAAATCAAAGCAATCTGTTTGCCTTCCTGTGAGAATATAGCTTAGTAGCCTCTTATAAAACTATTTAGTAAACTAAAAGTTGGACAACTTTATATTAAAAAAGCACTGAAATTATTATCTTTGTTGAGTCTCTTACTGAGACACAAAGGAACAGGACTGCTGACTCCAAGCACTGCATGAATCTTACTCCCAAATATAATGGCAATGATTTAAAATGCATGAACTTTAATTTTAAAAAGTGAATAAAGTAGTGCTAGAATCCTTTCATATGTCTTTTGAATTCACAGGATTAGAGAAGAGATTTTTTTTTCTAATCTTCTAAAAATAAGGAGAAAAGAATATTGGTTTTGCTCTCTGGAACATCATGAAAATGTGGTCATTATGTTGAAAAAATTTGTTTGTTTTTTTTTTTTTTTTTGCCAATACAAGATTACCCAAAACTATTGAAAAGTTAAAAAATAGAAATGTTTAAACTTTGAATTAGTTAATGGCTAAAAAGTTCAATACATTATTTCCAAAGTTAGTATGTTAGGAGTTAGGCTTTTGCCTACTTCAGGAAGATAAGTGTCTGCTCCAAGCACAAGAGCCTCTATTCAAGAGCGAGTCCTTAATTTTAATCAGGTATTTAAGTCTAATTGAAGTCAAGGGGTCTGTAACATATGCGTGTAGGTAACCATATGCTGATGTGCTTTTTCAAATGGGGAGGAATTTAATCATGGGCTTACATGGTAATTGTATGGGGTTTTATTCCCAATTTGGTCTGGGTAGGCAGAAAGTAGCATAAAAGGGATCAAGAAACTTTAAAGCTTGTTAATTTAGTGCTCAGTGTAGAGGAGAAAAAGAGCCTTTTATTTCCCTGAAATTTCTGACCTTCTTTGTTATTTTTCTTCTCCCTGTTACTCTTTGCTCACCAACCACAGCTCTCGTTTGCTGTGGACAATTCCCAAAGGGAACATTCCTCACTGGAATAAGTTACCCAGCTCTTTTCCTTAATTTACAGTGAGTACAGCACCCCTTGCAGAATCCATAGCAGACCCTTTGGCTGTAAGCCAGTGTTAATAGCATGTTTTCCAATAATCTAATCTCTTCAGTCACAGAGCAGAAATCAGAAAGTTAAAAGAACTGGCTTCTCAACTTGTCTCAGTCTGCCTTTGAAATCTGTGCATGGAAATGTTGTGTGAATAACTACAATAAATTGTTACCACACTTGCACCCATGACTCAATAGTTGTGCCCATAACAATCTGATGTATATGAGAAAACCCTCTATAAAGCAAGGTTTAATGTGGTGCCAGGAACAGACTCTCTCATGAAGGCTTGCGTGTGCAAAGAAGCCAGAAATGTCAGCCAAAGCTGAGGACGTGTTGTAAATATCCATGAATCAAACACCTCACAGTCCTAAGAGATAGGTATCGTTTCTCTTTTGCAAATGAAAAAATTGAAGCTTAAAGATGACAGAGCCAAAATTTCGAAGTTTGGCTCTAGAAGTGAAGTAACAATTCTTTGACTGGACTCCTGACTAAATAGCTTAATTTTCAGACCTCTGACCACCTGCATCTTCTGTAGCCATTCTGAAAATGAGGATATATACATAGGAATGAAGCAGGAGATTAGTTGTCTCTCTGGAGCCCCCAGATTTGAAAATGTAGATGCTAGTACTTTACAGTGCTGGAAAGGGACCTTGACCAGGCAACTTATCACCCCTCAAATCCAAGAACCCCTAGCTTTCTCAAAGGCACATAACTCAGCAGTACTTTTAGGGAAAGACAACTAGATGCTGAAAGTCAAACTATACCTTTTACCTTTCTCCACATGGTTTCTTTTTTCCGTGTGATGAACTGTGTATGTTTTTGTTTTGGAAGTGCGGAACTGACCACCACAATATTTTTTCCTTATTTCTAACACTATGCATAGCTCTGGTGGTATACAGATTACAGATTACAACTGGGTCCATCATTCTACCCCAGGAGTGGATCCCTTCATGTATGACTTTGATTGCTGTCACTAGGAGCATGTGCTTGTTGGGTACTTGGGATAGCATTTTGCTACCTCTGTGAGACAAATGGCTTGACTTGCTTTGTGCAAATCCAGAAGGAGGATGTTTTCATTTTAGGGCACAGTTCAGTCTTTATTTCACTTATTCCATTTTGGCATCTGTTTGTGACATTTTTTAACACAATTTTTCTGCAACAGCCCAACATTTTGAGTGGTGTTCTTGCAGTCATCTCACATCTGAGCCCTGTCTCATGGCAGCCCAACATGGTGGCAAGTCACTAGCCACCAGCTGAGCTACTAAATATTCATCATATTGGATGCTTTAAAAACAACTGCTGTGATTTCAAGTTTTCCTAATATTTAGGGGATGTTGAGTTTTCACTGAAGCCAAAGTAGTTGTTGGTATAACTTGTATTAGGCAGTTCTATTTGCAATAATGGGTTCTATCACTCATTCTACATCAGCTTAACCTCCTTAAGTTACAGTGTGGCATAAGAGAACCAAACAGTCCTCTCTTCCTCATTACTGGACTTATTAGAAAAATGTTCTTCAGCAGACTATGTTGCAAAGTGCAAAGGATACTTTGGAATCTGGCTAAGGCATCCAACACCTGAAAAAGCAGCTCTCTTAAACCATGAAGTAGTAAATGGATAATTTTCTTGTGTAAGGGCTTGCTTAGGAAGATGTGCCTTAAAAATGTGTACTTGAACGTGCAAAGAAAGGTTTAACATGCACCCTCAGGATGCTGCTCTGATCCAGCCTAAATGATGTGATTCCTACCATTATTACCAGTGAAATACTTCAACAAAAGTGTATTTTTACAACTGCTTTCTCAATTGTGCATAAAAAGTGTCAGATGTCACTTGCAATATACATCAGTGATATTAAATAATGTATTAGACAAATAAAAAAATCATCCTTAAAATTTAGAGTTCATAGTTGGCCCATTAATCTTTCCAAATGCGAGGGGCTTTTTCTGTTTAGTCTAGAGACAAATTTTAAAGACAAATTAGGCTTTTTTTCATGCATTTTTGCTATTGTACAGAAACATTAAAATGGCTTCAAAACCATTGACTTTGCAGCTCTTACGATAAAATGTTTAATAAGACTCATAACACTAACCCAAAGTTCCCTAGATATTTAATTCTTGATTTTTTTGTATAATTATTTGGCTATAAGGTTTTGTTTTTCTTTACCTAATATTGTCAATAGGTGGCCTCAGTTTATTTTTTTTACTGTAGAATTTCTTTTTGCTTTTAAATTGAAATATAATATCTAATTGCTATTTTAAATGAAAGCCACTCAGACAATTATTAATGAAATAAAATTCCATTAGAATATGACACTCTTCAAAAATAGAAATATTTTGTCAAATATTTTGACAAAGTTTGATGTGTCAGTGTTCTACTGTTAATTTGATTTGGGATAGCATACTATTGCAGATGTTACTTCAATTAAAAAAATAAAACAAACCAAAAAATAAACAGAAGCTTTAATTAATTTTAATTCATTTTCTCTTCCAATCAACTGACCTGATTGGTGTGCAAATCCTCAGGGAAGTGGTGGTGTACCACCACAAAGAAATTGAACTGTTGTTCTGCTTTAGCACAAAATGGCTGATAGCCTTTATTTCGTCACCAGCACCCCAATAATTCAGCTCAAGTACTTTGTAGCACAGCTGTAGCTCAACAGTAAACTGCCTGCTGTGTGTCACTGCAGTGATGTCAGATGCATTACGGTTTTGGGGAAGTGAATGATGCTCGATGTGAGCGCTAAATTTCTTTCATGTGGGTCAGTGTGTGCGGCAGTGAAGCCAGTTGGGAGGGAAAGGCTCAGACTTCAAAGGGAGGGCAGCATGCAGAAGGGGTGATAAAGCAAGCCCTAACTACGTGCCATTCATAGTTACTTCACCAGAAAATCCAGGCACACAGAGCTGGTGTACTGAGTCAGTTTCTCAGGAATCGGATGCCTACTTAAATCTCACCCATCCTATTACTTAATCCCAATCTAAACAGGCCATTCAATCACACTGAAAATCAGTTAACTATGCTCCAAACCATGGACTATGCTAATGTTGATTAACAAATTATCCTCACCCCGTTTTCTTCAGAGGAGTTTTACCACTGATTTTAGGGGCCCAGGACTTTTCTCAGTGAGTCCAAGCTCACTGATGATGTTGACAGTTGATGATGATGATGATGATGACGACTCTTGTCTGTTTTCCACCAGAGTTGAATTTGATTTCACATCATACTGCTTATGTTTTGCAGTCAGAAACTTTTGCTTTCTTTCTCTTTTAGACTAGCAGGAGTCCCAGTGACATGAGGGAAAAGTGAAAACTGTTGGGTCATCATTTGCTGAGTGTTGCTACATAGCCCTGCACCAGAGAAGCAGTTGCTAGACGTAGTATTTTAATCATTAATTTCAACTTGTAATTTTTGACAGTATTTTGTGTCACTGGCAGATGGATGGTCCAGCCAACCTGGAGAAGTTGGCTTTTTCCTGCATGAAAATGTAAGACCAGTGTTTTTCCTTGTTACAAACCATAGAACACAATTTTTAGAGATTTTCCAGCACTTTAATACTCCTTTATACCTATACTACGACTTGAAGTCTTGATGCGAGTCTTGAATTTAAAGAGACATGTTCCTATTCAATGTTTGCAGGCGTCAGTCCAGAACAATTCTGCTGCAAGCAACATACTTGGGGCTTCCAGTTAGCTTCAGTATGGTATAAATTTAATTGTTACACAGAAAGAAATCATTTCATTCAGTACAAACTTTTGATCAGTTCCACATAGGAAAATATATTAAATTGAGAGGATATTAAGTAATTGAGCAAAGGCACATCTGAGCACCGCCAAGGCAGTGGGCTGGCTTGCTGTCTGGCTTATTAATTTTTTAATGCTGTAAACATGGTAGTAGAAAATCATAGTTTCGACATGGGATTACAGGCTTTTGCTGTCTAAACCCTTCTCCCTAGTCCCCGGCATGGAAAGTAAAATCTGTTACATCCTGCTGTTCTTTCTGTGGTTTCTGAAACAAAACTTTGAGCGAAAAACTCTGGTCTCAAAAGACCCTGTGGGAAATGAGAAACTTGCAAATGCTACTGTAGTTGTGTAATGTTGACAGTATGAGCTGAGTGATCCTTATACAGATTGGAAATACACGATCATCTGTGTACTACGCAACAATAAAAGTCTCCAGTATATTAGGAGAACAAAACAGGAGAAGCAAATGGGGTGTGGAGGGTACAGGCTCTGCTGCCACCAGGATAGCCTAAGCATCCACCACCTTTGTTAGAAATGCAGAAATGGGAGATGGAAAGTTACCATCAAGCAGAAAGACCACAGATTTCAAAGAATGAGCCTCTACACTATACATTTTTGCTTCTTTACTCAGTAAAAGCATGCATCTCTTGTAAGGAAGAGATTGGAGGGTTGAGGGAGTCACAGTGATGTTGACAGCTTTGTTTTTAGGGTTCTGTGTCCAGAACAGTATAAAATCAGCTGGGGATCTTCATGACAGCAACTTGCAGGACTACAGTATTAAAATACTGTCTATATGAGCATCAAATATAATCTCTTTCCAAAAGTCACATGTCTTTTTTTATCTGAGCACAGACGCTTTATTTGCAAGTAGCTGAATCTGACAACTGTCATAACACAGCTGGTTATAGAATTATTAGGTTACTACAATTACTGGGTTACTACAATTAGGTTACTGCTTTTAATAGATCAATTACTTGCCCTTCTAAAACAGCTTTTTTTAATCTAAACAATAAGATGGAAATTATGTAATTGATTTTATATTTTAGAAAAAATTCATAATGTATAGTCTTGAAGGCTGGGTATTTGGAAACAACTACAGCTGACTCTAAAGGTAATATCTGTATTTGCTCATAGGATTTAGAACTTGATGTGAGAAGGTGTTGCATAATTTGGTCCTACCTTCACCATTACTACCAGGGTGTTTAAGGCAATTTTCTCAGGGATCCTCTTTGGTTCCTGTACTGGTTTAACTTCCTGGATCCTTGAATGTTGGTGGCGCTCCATAGTATGTACAAAAAAAAAAGTCAATTTCCCTTCTCTCTCCATGAAAAGAATTTTTCAGTTTATTTGCAAAACTCTCTGGAATGACAAGGAGCCATTTGTGGTTGTTGTGGCTGATTTCTGTTGTGCTGAAGATGCTAGGAGACTGCATAAAACTCTGCACCCCTGGTGAGATTTTTCAGCCTGTTGATGCTCCTTCTAACCAAATTCAGGGGAAATGTGTTCTGGCTGCCAGTATACTTAATTTTCAGGATCACTCTGCCAGACATGTGTTTAATAATGATGAGGCAATCCCCAGTGAGGTCTTGGCCATTTGGGCCAAGGGCCTCCTTGCTCATAAGCACCACTACAAAACAGTTACAGATACTCCCTGAGACTATGGAACAGTCCCATACTCATGTTTCTGTTGCTTTTTAGAAGTCTTGACATTTGGTGAATAAAATAGTTTTGTTTCTTTTCCCTCAGATGTGAAGTGCCTCTTGAAGAGAAAAATATTGTCAAGCCAGGCAGATGTTTGTGGAATTTTTTTTGTTTTGTATAGGATCTTTTTCCTTCAAAACATAGGAAGACACTTGGGAATCCTCTTTGATACATATTTTGTATCACAAGGCAGCAATACTCTGAAGTAAAATAGAAGTCAGACAAATCTCTGGAGGAGTTACCACCCTCTCAGAAAGAAGTCCTAAAATATTTGTGAAGGTCATATCACAAAGAGAAGCAGAAGACATTAAGCCTTTAACAGCTGACTTTTAGACTGATTTTTCCTCTTTGCCTCTTTTGCGGGTGCCTCAGATTCCTGTAGATCCAGAGGAGGCTGAACAGAGTCCACATTCCTCAGCTATCACCACTGATTCTGTTGCATCCCAGAAAACTTATTACTAATCCAACATAGTAATTGCCATGTACAGGTTTATCTTCCCCAGCAGCTCCCCCATCACAGCACATCCAGGCCTTTGCCTCCCTGTGGGTGATTTAAGGCCAAGTGATCCAGCAGAGCTTAGCCTGCAAGACTGAACTCAGGTTTCACCTTGGGCCAGGCTGGCAATCCATTTAGCACTGGTAATACAAATTTATCGAGCCCATGCATACTGGCTCTCCCAGGGCTGTCCTACCACTCCTGGGCTTTGTCCTTGCTCCCACTGCCTGTTGCCCACACGACAGTCCAGCCTTTCTGCCCCACCACTGTGCGTCCCACCTCTAGCACATTCCCACACAAAGAAGCACTGTCCAAGAAAGCGTCTGAGGAAATACGCTGTGGTTTGCAAACTGAATTCCTTAATGACTTTCTCATTAGAAGAGCTGACTGCCAAATGCTGTTTGTGCTTGCCTAAAGGACGGTCTGCATGATTGAGAGTAGCTCTGCTTTACATGAAGTATTGTTTTCAGGCCACCACCACAGGCAGCTGCTTCTCACTAGGCAAGGGAAAGAGAAAGGAACGCGAGTGAGCACACAGAGCAATCAAATGACACGGGAACCCATGAGATTTCCCATCCCAAATCCCCACTGCCACAAGGGCTAATGTCCGTGCGGGTGCTGCCTGGTGGTAAAAGCTGAGGTGGGGTCTGGCTCTCCCAGCAAGGGGCAGCCCAGCTGGGAAGGCCGAATTCCAGAGCAGCTCTGCTGTGAAAATATTTCCTGTGAGAATGCCCAAGCCTGAGAAACCGGGAGCAGCAGTGGGGATGGATTTTTTTGCCTAGCACATCCATTTCAAGAGTAAACCTCTAAATGGACATCTTGCTGTTGGAGAGCGGTGATGAGACAGTGCACCTCAGCTGTGGCAAACGGGCAAAGAATATTCTTCTACCCTGTGCTTTCCCCCAGCTGTCAGAATGCATGCCCAGCTGGATTTCTACTGCATTTTCTTATTTCCATGTTTTTCTGATCCCATAAATTTTAACCTATGCATGAAGTAAAACTGGTTGAAAAATGTTATTGCAAAGGTTTAGAATTTATTTGCTGCACACAGTCAAAGTCTAGCTTCTTGTCCACAAAAGTTCAGATTCAAACTCAGCTCCTTATCCTTAACTTTCTATTTTTAACAGAGACCACGACTCATTGTTTCCAGAGCAGGGATTTGGAAAATATTCTGAGATTTCATTTGCTAATATCTGGACAAACCGCTCACATAAAAAGAGGCCTTTGGGAAAAAAAGGGCTTAAAGACAGACAGAAGAAGGGAATAGCTGAACATTCATTTAGGGTCTTCTCAAATCTTCAGTATTTAAGTTTTACAAAAAGAAAAAAGAAGGAATAGATTTTGGACCTGTAGCCAGTCATGAGTCTGCAAATGAGTAGTCTGTACCGCTTCTGGCTGATCTTTGTGTAAGAGATGAGAAAGAACTTGTCTGTGGGTCTCTGAGCTCCCACCATTTGCTTTGCCCACTGCTGCATTTTCTATCCCTGAGAGTCTATGATTTCACTGTGCCCAGAAAGTGTTTGGATACAAGAGGGTGGAGCACTCACTGGTTGACTGGTTGGTAGGGTCATGCATAGGATATTTCATCCTCACTGAGTCAGTTCTGAACACTGTCAAGAATTTTTATATTTCCTTTTTTTTTTTTTTTTTGTCTTTGCAATAGAGCAGGCTGCACCAAAGACCAAGTGTATTTAGCAAGAACATTTATTGGACATATTTGCAAAGCTACAGTCCATACCTCCTGTTTCTGCAGACAGTGTCTATCCTGCCAAGGCACCGAATCTCTCTTCATCCCTCTTAGCACATCTATAATTTGTGGCTAACAGGATTGGTCTGTGCCCTCCTAATGCTTTATCACCTGCTTTTTCACTTCAAAGCATTTCTTAAGGTGGATATACATTACTTACCCATTTCTACTGTTGACCTAAGTATAGAAATTTGAAGCAATGCTTACACCTGGGGTACCGTGACTGGATTCCACCAGATGGGGTTTATGTTTCCAGCTTCTTGTGCCACATTGCTGAGCTCGGTGTCTGATATGGGGGAAAAAAAGAGGTAAAATTTCTGGCTGCTTCCTTGGGGTTATGACTGCAGTAGCTGAAGCACTTGAGATCTACAGGTACTAAGTTTGCTGCAATGAGAGAGGAAGATTAAGGCTCAGTTCTGTACCCAGAAGGTTGAATGGATTCTGGAATCCCTTCAATCCCACCCAGCCTTTGAAGCAGGGGAAGGATTGGCTCATACAATGCAAGGATATGGCAAGCATCTGGATTTGAATCAGTGAGGGAGGAGGCTAAGAGGTAACAAGAATGAGATCTTCAGCTGGAGCTTGGAGATACCTAATTTCAAACATGTTATCTCATTCTCTAGGCACAAATATTTTTGCTCCACAATTTTTTTTTTCTCCCAGATTCAAGGACAAAGCCCTGTGCTTTCAAAAAATGCCAGTTTTTGGAGCATGTGGCTTGTCCCTCCCTGCTTTGATTCTTGCCTGGGCCAGAATAAGGGTCTACCCTTATTGCAAGACAAATGAGAAACTATTTTATTACACAGATACAAGGCACAAAGAAATGCTAGACATAGTCAGAGACAATCAAAGAAGTGCATCTCTTTAATAGATTATAAGAGAAAAAACCCGTGCTTCATTTAAAACGTTAATTCTGACTTTACAGTGATATTTTTCTTTAAGAATTTCCAAGAACTGGAGCTTATTTTGCTTCACATATTTAGTTATAACATGACATGAAATCACTGGAGCTTGACTTGCATATTTTATCCTATTCCCTGCTCTATAACACTAGCAATAACATTCTCCATTTGGAACTACAGGCTTTCCTTTTTTGCTATTTGTTATTTGTATGAGATGTATCTGGAATGCATGAAAAGAGGCAGAAATTGTGAAAATGGCTAGGAGTACATTTTATTTTATATTGAGTACTTCTGTATTTAAAGGGGAGATGGAAATTGGCCATGTAATGGATCTTAGCTATAGAGAATTATCATATTTCAATAGTAAAGTATTGCCTGTCTTGGCTCACACACACATCTTGACCTCCGAGCAGTTGCACATAATGTTTTCTCTGTCAAGAGAATCTATTCATAATGATGTGTCACAGGTGCTCACACATAATATGTTTCCCGTCAAAAGTGAGCATCCATATTTTATATAGCAGCTTTGATGACAAATATTTTGTACTTCAGCTGCTTTTTCATCCAACTGTCAGACTTAATGAGGGAAAGTCACAGATAGTTTTTAAATACTGTCAGCTTCTTAGATCACATTACTGTGTCTGCCTTTTAAAGCCGTTTCATACAAGGGCCACAAGACAGGAGAGAGAGACAAGGACGTTTTCATTTACTTAACATTAAAAAGAAAAAAATTACCAGGCTCCTAATTTCAAAATCAATAAGCTCTGTACCTCTGATATATTTTCAGGGAAAAAAAGTGTTGTATTTACTAAGTACTCAGTATTTTGAGAGTCTAATGAAAGCAAGTATGAAAACTGAATTGGGGTTGCAATTTCACACTATGTTGAACGTCATTTATTCTCATAGCAGTGTCGTGTCCTCATTGTAAGCACACTTTCACCTAGGCTGTGGTGCATAATGAGTGCCTCAGTATGCACAGAAAATTGAGTTATTGTATTCTTATGGAAATTGTTTGTGCACATCAAGGCCAAAGTTTGTACATCTCGTGTATGTCCAGCCCTACCGAGAGAAATAACCCTCATTCCTCATTTTACTAATGAAAGAGGAAGAGTGAACTTGAATTTCCTTTGAGACTCTTCAGATCACAGGACTTGTCACTGAAACCTCGGAGCACAGAGAAGTGTTTTTCCCATTCATGGGACATGTCTTTTCTGCTGAGAGTGTAAGTGAACAAAGTACTCCTGAACGAGGTGCTCCTGAACTTCCCTGCCAGGCAACCCTCTCTGGAGCAGTGGTGGCCCTCAACATGTACACCATGGACTCATATGGACTCCTGGTCTGCCTCCAAGGGCTCAGAAAGGAGCTGAAAAAACAAGTTAGTTGTGTGTGCAAGCTATTTAGCAGTGTCTGAAGATCAAAATAAAATCAAAGTACTAAAATAGTCAATACACCAAGGTATGTGCATATTTATAAAATTATCACTGGCCTGAGGAAAAGGCAGATCAGGAAGCCAATAATATTAAAAAATATAAGTTACAAATGTAAATGAGGACTATATTTCTTCTATATATGAAATTTAACCAGATGTGTTAGGCTGAGAGATTAAAGTTTGCACTTAAAAAAAAAAGACAATTTTTTCATGATAGACAGCCAAAAAAAAGATGGGATGCAGGGTCTGGAGTTACTTGATGCTTAATTATTTTTTTTTTAGTTTCAATTTATTTTAGAAAGCAAGCAAGAAGGAATTAAAAGTAGGTAACAACTTCTAAAGTACAGTAGGATGCAAAACTTTATTATATGCCATTGAGAAGTAATACACTTCAGTGTGCATTCTGACACACAGTGTCGGTGTATCACACAGAAGATTAATGTCTGCTACTGAAAAGATAGTCTGAAACAGCATCCTCTTCCTTGCTATTCCCAAGCCCTTAAAGAAGTTAGGAGTGTAATAAATTTTGCTTTCCTTGTCTGAAGAATTAGAACAATTCAACTGAAAGGCAAATATAATCCTACCTATGCTATATGCTGAGACTAGAGCAGGGTAAATGCCACAGTTAAGTCTAAACATCAGGTTGTAATTGTTAGAGATTAAAAACATGCCAGAGAGAACATTCCAGAGAAAGAAGGAGGGTGAGAAGGATGGCTCTCCTGTGTCTTTTTTTTAAGGGAAAGTATCATCAGATCTTACAAGGGCATATTCCTGCACAGCAGAACTCAAATAAAATGGCATTTAATCAATGGTTGATCAACTAGGTTGATTTTTCATCATCCAACTAGGAAAAGCAAGTGAACATGAATTTATCTGCTGAGCAAAGTGCACACAAGGCAGAAAAGCCCCCGAAAACAGGGAAGAGAAAAATTAATGTTCTCTAGAATGCAATCTATTCCGTGCAATCTATTTCAAAGACCATTTACTGTTGTCTATTTCTGCAAGATGTAAAGATGTTAGCTGAGCTTCTCATTTTTATGCAGATGAAATAATTTCTGAAATGACAAGCCAGGTCATAAGAGACACAAGAAAAAAATGAAGCAATCTTTAAGAGCTGTCAGAGAGACGGATGGTCCACCCTTCCAAGTTCAGAGGAACCATTATTTCATGGTCTTGTTTAATGTATTGTTCTCTCACGCTTTGTTTTGTTTTTTAATTATTTTCTTCTCAGTGCATCCTAACGTGAGCCAGGGTTGCCAAGGAGGGTGTGCTACATGCTCTGACTACAACGGATGCCTGTCATGTAAGCCCAGGCTCTTTTTTGTTCTGGAGAGGATTGGCATGAAGCAGATTGGAGTATGTCTTTCCTCGTGTCCAAGCGGATACTATGGGACACGGTATCCCGACATTAATAAGTGTGCAAGTAAGTGCTGGGGAAAGGGGAAGCACATGGATTTGTTTGTTTTCTCTTGAATGCTGTGTCTCCTCAGGAGTCAGTCAACAGAGAAGGCCATGTCCTTATTTGTTCAGTTCTTTGTGGTAGTGCAGTAAATATTAACAGAAGCAAGTAGTTAAAGACCAAAAAATGGCCTAAAGCTTGGGGATCCTGGCTCTGCATGAATGACCTGCCTGGAACCCAGGTGATGGCCTCCTCCTCCTCCTCACATCCCCATGTGAAGAGGAAGTGCCACTGGGCACCAAGCACTGGCCTCCAAAAGCAAGAGAATGCCAGCAGCTCTGAAGGGAGAGAGGGGACTGAGGAGTACTGAATCTTGGTGGCTGGAGCTGTTTAACCCACTGCCCTTTCCCACCTGACTCCTGTGACAAGGAGAGAAGATGGCAGGTGGCATTCTCTGGAAATGTGGGTTGCCCTGGTCTCTTCATAGCTTGTCTCATGCTCACTGCAGTCCTCTGAATGTCTGTAGAAGCTGGCCAGGCTTCAGCTGGCCACATTTCAGCCTGATTTGGGGGAATTTACCAATTTGTGTTGTCTCTGGGTGGGGGAGGGAGAAACCTACTCTATTCTTTACTGCTCAGGCAACATTTTGACCCCACTATAGATTTTTGAACCATAAATGAACTGGAAAAGATCGCAATGTCCTCCCCACTCCTCTATTTGTTGTTGAATTCACTGTTTTTAATCCCACAGGTGATATAAAAACATAAGAGCAATGGCCAAGAAACTCTCCCAGTTTTTACCTGGTAATAAAAGTTATTTAATGAATGGACCCCAGAGTAAAGTCTTACAGAGTAACTTGACACTGCAAAGTATTTGCTCGCTTTTTAGCAGTGTGTGGCCTTGCATATCAAACATGAGCTGTGTCATACGTAAGGTTTTATGCATTTCTCTTAAAAAATCCTGAGAACTAGGAAATATATCAGCAGTGCCAATTTGGGTACTCATCTAGACAATACATTTAATACTACAGAACGTCTGATTGAACATCAGAGAACCATTTAAAGAAAAAGAAAGATATGTTGATCAAAACCACTCCTAAGCAGATTCTAAATTCTGGCATATTTTTTCCTCCCAGATGAATATTTTTTATCTCCTAAAGATAGGTGCTGTAGAGCCAATCCAGCACTTGTGTCCCATAGGGTTAATTAGTACCTATGTGGTGCCAGTGTAGGGCAGAAGAAGCACAGTGTTATTCTCATGTGCTGTGCTCTGCCTGCCATTTGCATAGGTCTCTAGGAAGATTAGCAGTGTGAGGCTGTCCAGCATCAGACCATCCTTTCTAAATTCTCACCCATGCCAGGGTCACTTGTGGCTGGTCTCACCCTGTGTACTGGCCAGGAAGAAGACCTAACATAATTTGCTTCCTTTGAGAATTGTCTGACATTGTTAGAACTGTGTGATTCTGGTATACGTGAGAGCCCATGGCAGTTCATGGCAAAGAGCAACAACACTCTTGTTTACTGTTTGCATTTCAGAATGTAAAGCTGACTGTGATACCTGCTTCACCAGAAACTTCTGCACAAAATGTAAAAGTGGGTTTTACTTATACAGTGGAAAGTGCCTTGAAAAGTGCCCTGATGGGCTGGAAGCCAACAACCACACAATGGAGTGCACCAGCATCGGTGAGTCTGGTCCCCATGTCCTGCCTCATTTTCTCACAGGGGATGTGGGATCTAAGGAAGGCATGATCAGTTACAGCCAGTTACTACCAGGGAAGTGCAATTTAAAATGAAAATGTTCTTCATAACAAGATGCATTCCCCAGCACAAAAAAAAACCTCAAGGTATTTCCCAAGTCTGCCACTTCACAAGAGGCAGAAGCTTCTTTGTGTCCCACAAACACAACCTTGATATTAAGGCAAATTCTGGCAGAGGAAGGACAGCCTGTTTGGTCTGCCCTGAGGTAGTAAGACATACATCTCTTGCTTTGTTACAGTGTTATGCAGCACCACTAACATCAAAATTTCAAAATCCCTGAGTCAAATCCCATGTGTAATTTAAAAAAGATTAAAATACTAATGGCTTTACTTTAGCTCACTTGTACTACCTGAGCCTTCAAAGCATGCATGCAACATCATTTTGAAGCTTACCTTTTCAAAGCTCAAGGCTAGAAACTAATATATTAAGGGAACATGCTCCCAAAAAACCGCCAATCTCCAAAATGGTATATGTGCATAATCACCTGACTTCAGAAAATGAGGATTAAAGTAAAATACAAAATAGGGTGTCACTGACACTGAAGAAGTGAGACTGACATCATTGTGACTCACTGGCTGTGGAGAAAAGACCTGCTTTTGTATCTTCAGCCTCTGACTCAAAAGCTCCAATTATTCACACAAGGGCAATTTTGGAGGTCACCACACCTAACTGTCTGCTGCATCCCTCTGCCATGCCTCCAAATGAAAGAAGAACAAGTGATATATTTGCCTGTGAACAGCTGCAGTTAGCATCCCCCACCACAGGGACACTGAAGCTGTGGCAGGGTTCAGCTTATTTTAGTACTTTGGCTGTGAATTGTGGTGGCTGAGGGCTGTGAGCTGCAGTGCAAGTGGTAACCTCTTCAGCCACCAGCAACCAGGGAGCACTTAGGCACAGTCTGGCTGTGATGGAAATCCTCCCCACAATACCATGCACATAGCTCTCTCTGGCATTGAGTGTTTTGGAGGGGAAGTAATGCAGGAATAAAAATAATGTGCAGTAGTTTGGCATTTTCATTTTCAAATAGGAAAGTGGTGATGGTGTAGTTCAGGTGGTAGTGTAGGCTTTTACGGTTTTATTTTCAAGAAAAGACTTTTGTCTTTGAAAGAAATTCAAGGGATCATTTTTGTTTCTTGATGGCCCTTTCCAACTGCTTTAGACTCAGCTGCTGTAACAAGGAGCCAGTCTCAGATAGGAAAAGCCATTTAAAGCTATGGAGTAAAAACAGAACCTTTTTGTGCACTTGAAGGCAAATTATTTTAACAGAAGAGCTCCAGTGTAACATGAAAAAAATGACCCACATGACAATGGACCCACATGACACAGCCACCAGAGGAAGGTTCAGAGATTGCCCGAAGTCTGTTATATTTCTAGGTTTCAGAAAATTCAGAAGTAAATTCTGGATCTAGAAAGTCTTGGCTTACTAATTCCTCCTTATAGAGGAATCTTTCCTTCCTCAGTGGTGACTTATAATCTTAAGCAAGCAGTTGGACTTAAAGCAAATATATATATTTACTATCTTTTTTTCAAGAGAAAGATAGTGAGATTGCATAAGAGAAGGATAGCTATCAAAAGCACATTGTTAGCCTTCCAAGGTCACTCCCATTTTTTGTTTACACTCTTTGGACAAGTGTAAAATGACATACCTTCTGACTTCCAATCAGTGCAAGATGTACAATCACATCACTCTGGTTTAGAAAGGGTTAAATGGGGTTTTCTGCCCCATTCTGAAAAGCTTGAAACCTCACACTGACCTAAATTCTCTTCTACTTTGCCCGTTTCCAGCTTGTGCATGCTACAGATGATGGCTCTTTAGATGGCTGAAGACACTTGACTTCTAATGTATCATCTCTTGATATGAGTTGGTCCTTTATAACTATCAATTTCCAAATTTCCACCTTTGAGACAAGCTGCAGCAACTTTACCCAATGACTTCACTCACCTTTCACACAGGCATGACCAAAGTTTATTGCACCAAAGCTAAAAGGATTCATACCTCCATCAAACCAAAGCAAAGTCAGAACAAACCCCAGTAACTGATTTCATTGAGAGCAGTTGTGCTGTTGCTGCCTTGTTTCAGGAATGGAATTACAAAACAGCTAGTAGAAAACAGTGACTGACATAATTACATGACATTGTTTTGTGTTGTATATCCTTAACAGTCCAATTTCTGTCAATTCATTGCTGCAACTCACTACTGATTAATTCCATTAGTTTTGCCACCCTTTGGCTGATGCAGAATGAAAATAATGTACCATATGTATTCTGAATACAAAAACATATTGGTCAGGCTCAGTTTGTTCTATGTTTATTGCAGTGCACTGTGAAACTAGTGAGTGGAGTCCATGGAGCCCTTGCATGAAGAAAGGAAAAACTTGTGGTTTCAAAAGAGGAAATGAAGTAAGGGTCAGAGAGATCATACAGCATCCGTCAGCAAGGGGAAATCCTTGCCCAGCTACAACCGAGAGCAGAAAATGTATTGTACAAAGAAAGAGATGTCAGAAGGAAGGAAAAGGTACCAAGTTATCATCCTCATAATATGAGATTGATATTGTGTTTGTTTAATAATTCACACCTGAATTCTTAGACCTCCATTTCAGACTTCACCAAAGCTGCCATTGATGTGGTATTTTTTGGTCTGGAAAGAATTGTGCCTTTGCCTGCAGTAAATAAAATCCTAACACTGCTGAAAAATGTGCTTTGTGTGATCTAGAGAGGACAGGGTGGGCAGGAAGGGAAGGCACTTTGTCTCTCAATTCTGTCTGCTGAGAGTTGCCAAGATGAAAAGTTGCATTGTAGTGCTCAGAACAAAAAGATCCATTATAAAATGTTGTGGTGGGTGCTGTCTGTTTGATATCAGGCAGCCAAGTTTCATACTTCAACAGAGAGATTCCTCCAAACCAATTCCTATTCCATGCTTCCCAACAAGTAAGATTTTAACTCTTGTAAATTCAGAGCTGTGGTCTCTCACCCAGCCTGAACTCTTTCTACCAGCTCTGGCTGAACAACACAGCTTCATCCTGCCATCTGCATCTGGGTCGTCAAGTCCCAGCATGGGAGAAAGACCACAGAGTTGCATGGCAGACAAGAGAAACTCCACTTGTTTTTACCCAAGAAGCAAAACTTCCAGCAAAACTGACCCTCCATGCAAAGCAGCTTATTGGACCTACTCTCCAGCATGGCAATGAGGGAATGGCATCACACGTTAAGACTGGGAGATGCTTAAGTAGTCTGTGAAATAATAACTTACACAAATTCCACCCAGCAAATACTGTTGCTTGTTTATTCACCTCTTCTTGCAGAGGCGAAGTTACTTTATCTGTCCTCAGTGAAGTTACTCTGGTTGACACAGGAGGAACTATGGAATATTTCCTTTTCTCCATTCCTCCTATTTTCTCTGTCCCTCCCATTTCCTCATCTCATCTATTTCTCCCTCCCCTCCCACCCATTTGAGGGTGAGTGGAAGGGTGGAGCAGCTGCCCCTCCTTGTGAACATCTGTGAGGCAGCAGTGGCTGCTGATACCAAGTAATAGCCCCCTGTTCCACTGTTGGCCAGGGATGCTGCAGGTGAGTTATGGAAATGCTCAAGGGGCTTGGATCTTGTAACCCTTTTGAGGGTTCATTCTCTGGGGAATGAGAAGGGCAATAATGTTAGTAGAGAGAGTAAAAATAAGGGCCATGAAGATGGTGAAGGACCTCAAGGGGAAGCTGTATGAGAAGCAGCTGAGGTCACTGGATCTGTTCAGCCTGGAGAAGAGGAGATTGAGGGGAGACCTCATTGCTGTCTGCAACTTTCTTGTAAAGGGAAGAGGAGGGGCAGACCCTGATCTCTTCATGCTGACCAGTAACAGGACCAAAGGGAATGGCCTGAAGCTGTGTCAGGGGGGGTTTAGGTTGGGGATCAGGAAAAAGTTCTTCACACAGGGGGTGATTGGACATTGGAAGAGGCTCCCCAGAGAAGTGGACACAACACCAAGCCTGACAGAGTTCAAGAAGCATTTGGACAATGCTCTCAAGCACATGGTGTGACTATTGGGGTGTCCTGCTCAAGGCCAGGAGTTGGACTTGGTGATCCTTGAGTCCCTTCCAACTCAGCATATTCTCTGATTCTGTGATTCTATGGTTAAAAGGAGGGTCTTATGGACCGGATAGCTATGGGTGACTCCTCCTCACCCAATAACTGGGTAGATCTACTGATCTGTATGACACAGATGTCACCCCCTCCTCCTTGTGTCAGGCAGTGTCCCAAGGAAGTAGAGAGGTGCACCTCTGTCAAGGTCGCAGTCAAGACAACCTATTTACAGATTCCCTTTAGAAATCCTACAGATTTCCATGTTCAAAATGCCCATGCTTGCTTCTGTTCCTACACAGTGGCACAACTTGAAACAGCCTCTCATTAGCCCACTGTAACTGGGGAAAGAGTCCATTTTTTTTTTCTGCCAAAGCCTAATCTTTATAGGCCTGAAAAAATATAGGACTGAACTGTAATTGTGGACTATGAAACTGGGTTTTTTTGAGGCGATGATATTGCGTGTTTGCTTATAGCAATTTGGCAAACACTTCAGACTGGACAAGACATTTCTCTTTGAGAAATGCCTGCTGTTCCTGTGTAATAAGAACTTTAGAAGAAACTACTCACGTATTTTGCTATCCATTCTTATTTTATGGGATTTGAGCCAAACCATACTTGAAAAATACTGTGCACCACAAGAATTCGTTCACAATCATGAATCTTTTTCTTTTCTTCTTTTCTGCAATATGCATAAAGGTGGGCATTTTTCCTTCTTTTAAGCAAGCCACAGTCTATATTCTAGCCTGTTTTATGCTCAGTAGATAATTCCTTTAAAAGAGGAACCTGTGTTCCCACTCTGTGCCCTTGGGATTTGTATGCCTGTGTCCAAGAGACAATTTTTTTTTTCTTTTTCCCCTGACATTCACCTTCTCAGTATTCACAGAAGTCCTTTCCATTCACATTCATTGTCTCAGAGAGGTGAACTTACTTAATTTTTTTTGGTAAAGAAAGATAATTCTTAATAAAATTGATGGATATTGCATATGAAACATGAGGTTAAAAGAGCTTCAAGGGATGAATTATGGTGACAAGCTAGGAAGGTAAAGATTAAGCTATAAGTTTTCCTTCCACTCCAACTGAAATGAGAAACAAAGCTTTCCAACTTCATCTCCAGGCAACATATCTTCCCTACTGCTACTTATTACACAAAAAGAAACTTCTATTCCCCTTTGAACAATAGAATAATTGCCCAAGAAAGCAAGCCAGGCTCTGTTCTTAAGGCTAGCTGTTCCCTGACAGTGAGTGCAGAAGGAGGTGACAACAGAAATGCTTGAAAGGAAAGGGAAAGTCAGTAAGTTTGTATTTACTGTTGGGAAATATTGAAAAGGGTCTTTTGTATTGTACAACTCCCTGTGGCCACTCAGGCATTGCTTTAGAGTTGAACTTCCATGGCATTGGCTTTTGAAGTGTTGCAGCAGACTCGGCAGTGACCAGCAGCGCTGCTAATCTTTTCTCCATGACCGTGAAGAGAGGGTCAGCTCGGTCACTCTCAGCCATTTCCATGTTGGATAGATGTCTGTGGCTGAGGGATTTAGGGCAAAGACCACATGATGACGGGGTGTGCTCGTCACAGATGCCTCAATGACTTTGCTCGAGACGTTGAGGTCAGCGACAGGATGTTACTCAGTGAAGGCACTGCTATCGCACAGCAGCAAGGACATGTCTCTGGAACTACGCAAAACGAGATAAAGCAGATGAAGAGGGCTTTTTTTCTTTGTTTGTTTCCATCTGCTGGTGTGTCATTGAATCTGATGAGATGTCTTGCAACCCTTTTTTTGCCCTTACTAGCTATGCAGTGATGTGCTACTATGAGAAGATGCTAATATTTTCAGAATGGATGCAAACAAATGTGAATGAAGATACAAGTAGCTCAATTAGCCTAAAAGGTTCTTTTTGCTTATTTTACCACTAAATTAGTTGATGCCAGTGTGATCTGACATGGTAATTCCCATGTGTTTTGCATACAGGCTCCTTTTGTATTTCAGTCCCATCCAAACCTCACTGTAATTTATTTCATCATTCTCCTCTTTTAATCCCATGATGGTGTGTTCTTTTTAGTTTGCATGGCTACATGATATTAAGTTCCAGTTTTTTCTTCTTCCTTTCTTTCCCTCACACTCTTTGTTTTGTTCACCTGGTGTAGTGTACTGTAACTTTTACCTTCCCACACTTAATACGTTCTTCGCTCCTACCCTTCAGTGACAGATAAAAACTGAGACACATGTTTCCTGTAGCCTTGTCTGTCAATGGCAAATAGAAGTACTGGAAAAGCAAAACTTTCAGAGCTCCTCAAACACTGCAAACTATCCATCAATATTATTTCTTTGCCATAGTAAATGTGCTCTGGCCTAACACAAGTCCCTTTGGACTGCTGTCTGCAAATGTATGAGACTGACTTTTACTGGACGAAAGACAAATATTCTGAAATTCCAATATTCTGCATGCAGAAGTATTTGTGGGGAAAGAATTGCATGTTTTCATGACTAATTCTGCCAAGAAGAGAATATTCACCATATGTCTTTCTGTTGAGTCCCAACTGAACCTCTCTAGAGATCAGATAATTTCAAGTATTTTCAGAGAATCTGTTTTGATCATTTTGAGGAGAATAAAAGCACTCACCAAAATTAGTATCAGTTATGAACAAGGAAGATACCTTAGAAATCTGGGTACTATGCAAGCCAGTAGGTAGATGGCATTGGTTACACAGCTGCATTATTATAAGCAAATAAATACATTCCAATTGTTTCTTGTTCTTATATTGAATTTTTGCATGCTGGTGGTGTCTAGATGTTCAGAGGACAGAAGCAATATTAATTTAACCATGTCCCATTCTGTGCAAATAGAGACCAAAGAAAGTTCCTCTTCCTGACAGGCAAGATTTCAAGCATTAGACATAAAGATATGGGAGGGTGAATATAGAATAGCATGTTTCCTTTTCACTGTGGAATGGAGAAATTGTCACCTTGTACAGTCTGAAAGCAGGATACTGTTAATGAGAGGGAGAGGGATAATTTTAGTCAAAACTCAAAAGACTACAACCACCTGGAGGTGAGGTAGCTTGTCAGTCAATGGTTTAAACTCTAGGGAGGATAGAGATACTGTGCTATGGTTTTAGTTTACAGCAGGAATAAAAGAGAAAAAATGCCTTTGAGATGAGGACCTGAATTCTAGATTCAGACTGGTGAGCAGAAGGGAGCTAAGGGAACAGAATTTGTTGCTAAGGAGTTTTAATGAGGAAGTGTATAAATTTTGGGTAAATAAATTAAAATAATAACTTCTATACTGTATGGCATACACATGAATATAAAACTGACCATTTAATGGAACCATTAAATAGCCTAGAGAACTGATACTCATCTCATTTCCGTTATTTCTTTGTACTCATTCTTTCACCTCTTTTATGTCCACATAATGCTTCCAAACATATTAATCAGATCATGTCTGAAGAAATCTTCAACTGGCTGTGGTGTGAGGAGGGACTCCAAGCAGAACAAGTGTATTTCAGGGGAACCACAGGTCAGCCACAGTAAAACAAAAATTGGATTTGAAAAATACTTATGCCCAATACTAATTTTACCTAGTCTTGGCAAAATCGGGTTAGAGCAGCATTTTGTTGTGTTGATAAATGTGTAGTAATGGCTGTACCTTTTCTTGTTCAGAAGAATAGTCTGTCCCCGTACACTCCATACTCCAAAGATAGAAATCTCTTCCCAAGACAATGGAGGCCCCCACCACTTCAGTAATTCCTCAGAGCACTATTTTTGAACAAATATTTTTCTGACTGAAAAAAAAAAATAATTGGATGACAATTCTAGATATTTCTGGTATTGACTACTATTACTTAATCACATTTAATTCCTAAGCATGGCTATGTGGGAAAGTAAGATATTCCTACCACGGCCCATTCCACAAGTCACATCCTCTCGCTCATATATAGCTCAGTGTCATTTAAAACAAGAGGGCTGGAGCCTGTGAGCTGGGGAGACATCCCAGTACACAGTTTGCTCGTGTAACTGTGAGAGATGGGGTGTCCTGTGTGAAGGTCACTTGTGTGGTTATGGTTAATGACCTTACTCCATGGCAGGTCACAAGACTTCTGAAACCTCAAAATGAACACAAAGCTAATTACTGCATCCCTGTGTTTACATATTGCATATGCCAATGGGTCCTAACTCTGGCCTTTGCGAGCCTGAGTTACTATAATTGAGGAATCTGTCTTGTGAAGAGTTTGGTTGTTTATTTTCCGTTTGTTGCTGCCAAGAGGGCTTCTCATTTCCTTTCCTTGCAAGGGTTTTGACTCTTTAACTTTAACACATTTCCAGCCTCCAATAGTAGGGCTGCTGACACTGGGAATCCACTAGCTGCAAGATGAAGGGAAGTGGCATCCTGGGGATACCCCAAGTGAGGCAGAGCATGGTCAGCACACAGCTGCCAGTGCCACAGGCTGGCAAACATGGGCACAGCTTAGAGAACAGATCTGGGTGAACAGGCTTCAGAGGGAAAAATAAGGCCAAAATGAGTCAAAATTATTTGTGAATCCAAAATAGCTAATAGGAGAGGATGTACTGACTGGTAATCAAGGGCTGAAAAGGCTGGAAAAAGCTATTTTTGACATTGTAGCATTTTCAAGATTTGATCATACGCAGTTTTGAAAGTTTTACTGAGTTACTACCTGCAAACGGAGACATTAAAATCTGAACTAATGACTGGTAATGTTTCATTTTACTACAAGTTATTTTGTTTGTGCTGCTGTGAACATTAAATTCTCATCCAACCTCCCAGCTCTGACAGACACAAATGAACCACTTGAGCAGGTAGTACATCCATGCTGTGTGCCTCTGTACATATGGTGCTGCACATGAATGCACACCCTCTGTACACATGCTCCATGCCAAGGTTGTGATCTCTGAATAATATGCACCTTGATGAACAGTCAGGTGAAAATGGTTGTGCCCTCAGATATCAAAATTAGTTTAAGCCCTGCAGGATGCTGGGCTGACACTCTGTGTCTCTCTGCTCCTTGGAAGACATTCTCCTTTCCTGCTGCTAGCTCCTCTTTTGCCACCTTCTGTCTCCGCCCTGACCTGGGGAGCCTGGGAGTGGTGGGGAGGTAATGGTGCCCTGAGGTCCTCTGGAGCATGCCATAAAAAGTGTGCTGGGCATGCTGATGATAAAAAACATCAACCTCATATTAACACAAATAGTGTCAAAGCTGAGACAGAAGTATGTGGTCAATTGTTCTTGTAAGGGAAGTGAATCAGAAAAAAAGCTGACTGCATTCTTTTATTAAAATGTGAACAATGTGAGAACTGTCCTCCTCAGATCACTAAACCAAATAAGGGATAGAAATCAGCTCTTTTTCTCTTCTGATCTTCCCTTTTGGTGCCTCCTTGTGCTCCAGAATTGGCTAGCTGACTATATTTTAGATGTCTCAGCTCTGTAGGAAAAGCCGAAGGGAATACAAGCCCCTTAAGAACCATTCTTCCTCTCCCTTCCAAAGTATCCATCAGGTACTCATTCAGCACTAAATTTCCAGCACCTGCCTAAACTCTTTTCTCTTGAATAAAAATGTTTGGATTGAAAGTCCCGGAAAGTGAAATCCACATCTGTGTCTATTCTGTGAAAGGAAAGGCAGATGTCTGCTCCTTCCCAAAAAGTCCAGGTCCACCTTCTGGCTCGCCACCAAACCAGCTGAGGCTCTTCCCTCCATAGCAGATATGAGTGGGGAAGAGGGCAGGTCAAACAGAGTCCTTAAACAAACTCCCATTTAATTTATGCAGACATGCAGGAGTCTGCCTACTCTGATCTTTCTCCTTGGCACAGCTGGGAAACAACAGTGGCACAACTTATTCATGGCACCTCCACCTTCAGTGACTTCCCATTGTTCAGGAAGATGCGACTACTCTGCCCTCAGTGCCGCAGGGCAGAGACCATGTGCAAAAGAGCATCGTGTGTCCTTCTCTCCCACACCTCATCCCTTCCTTCCTCTGCCAAAGCACCCCACATACCTGTCTTTCTCCCCACGCTGGCCTTCTCTCGCGACTCACAGTTAATGCTTCTAAAGTCCTTCCCCTAACTCCTAGTGATGTAAGGAACTCTTTCCGAGGAAGGGACACATTTGTCAGTGCTGGAAGAGGAAATGAGGCTCTTCTAGGATGTGTGCCACGGTGGGATACACCTTCTTTGTGCTGATGCTTCAGCAGACCCCACATCAAGCTGTTTTTCTCACATTTGGACAATACTGCTACAAAGCAAATGTGAAGGGACGTGGCTGCTGGGAGCAGGGCCCACCTGGCTCTCACCACCTGGGGACCTAAACCCCTCACTATTTTGACCTGAGTGTCCTGGAAAGAGGAACAAGTGCAAGAGAGAAGTTTGATAGAGCATCTATCAAATTAAGTCCAAGAATGCAAAACATTTGGGGTATGTGCACTACAGAGTAAATCAGGCTGTGGATGTTTCAAGCCTAATGGCGACACATCCAGCACTGTTTAATCAGCTAAATCCTGAGCTATGGAACACTTCCATGTATAGCAATGCTGTTATAACACTGCAGTCATGGGCAGCATGGCACTCATTCATTATTGTGTTACAGCTGCCCTTATTTTAAAGGGCCTGATCCAAGACCCACTGAAATCCCATTGACTTCAGAGTATTGTGGATCTAACCATAAAGCAGGGATTTTCAGCATTCCTTTGTAACAAAGTGAAAACAAAGGAGTACTTTTTTGGCCGCTGTTTCTCCTCATCTCTCTGGATATTTGCCTGCTCTTCCCCACCCAGGCAGCTCTGTTTGTTTTTCCCCACCCAGGTCTCTGCATCTCCAGTCTCGTTGTCTCTTCTCAGCTCACTCTCCCTGCCAGCTCTGACACCTGATGCAGCTTTAGGTCTGCTTCAGCTGCCACCTCCCAGCTCTCTTTAACCTTCATAACTTTGGAGAGGGTATGAAGTTATAAAGTTAAGCACTTGCTGCCATAACCTTGAGTTATAAAGGTCCAAGGAAGCTTCAGAACATTCCCAATGAGATGATAACATCCAGTGTTATTCTCAGAGATCGTAAAGATCGGGAGAGAGGTTGTGGGAACCTCTATGGAAGATTTTTAAGGCGGTTAGACAAACAATCATCAGAGCCAGCCTAAGTGTAGTAGTTCAGATTCACAGACTAGTAAGGGACTAGATAATTCTTTGATAAGCATTTATAAAATCACTACAAAATTTCCACAAAACTTTTTCTTGCTTATTTCCTTCTGCAAAGCTCCCACAAAAAGACAGCATACTGCTGATTTACAGAGCACAAATCCAAGCATCCTTGTCTGCTGACATCTGTATAAGGCCTCCTGCTGTCATTTGCCAAGCTCAGACTTTTATTTGGGCCTGAGTCAAAGAACTGAAATCAACTTTTCATTCTCTTTGTCCAGTTTAGTAATTTGCATTGCAGAGATATCTGTTCATGTTTCTCTTTGCATTCACTAGCTTTGAATAATTGTTACAGGAAGAGTACAGGGATGTATTTTCTTGCTAATTTACCAGAGATGTAAGGTAATGACTCTGCCAATGAAAATGTATCTATTTTAAGAGCAGATGTAGATATGGTCCATGAGGGGCATATTGTTGTATGATTTGTCCTGAACAAAAAAATAAAATAAGGACAGATGCAAACAAATATTATTTTTCAGTAATTTTTGGTTGAAGCAATTTTGCAATGACAAAAAATTATTATAAGAAAAACCCCGACATTCTTCATTTAAAAATGTGGTGGTCATATAAGATTCAGAAAAAGCATTTTCTAAATTTTCTACTTTTAGTTCCTTGAAATTCAAAATGGTAGCAAAAGAATTAACTAGTGTTCCATGAGTGAAACGTATACAGCTGACATTAAGGTCAGAATTTGACAATTAACTGTGGGCATTTCCTATTGTTGTTTTGTTTTATGAGCAAAATTACCCAGTAATGAAATTTCTCAATTCTAATCTAATCCTCCCCAATATCTACAGCAAACAGTAGCCCCAGTGTAAAGATTTACAGCTCCAGTTATGTCTCTGCTTTGTTCTTGAGCGTGTATTTACTTCTGCCCATTTGCTTTCTGAAATTCTCTCTCATTTGTCATCTGACAAACTCGGTTTAAAAGGAAAACAGGCTTCAGACATGAAACACAGCTACATTCCTGAAACATGAGATGAACAACCTTTAATTCATGCAACCTTTCATTTACAGTAATGTTTAATGGATGGGCTGGTTTCATTATGGACAATGCCTCTCCCTGTCATTAGCCTGCAGAAAGGTCTAAAACTCTTAAGCATTTAAAGGAGCTCCATTTCAGGCTCTGTATTCCCTCCTCCCCTCCCTCCCCCACTCCCCATCACCCCTTGTGACTGCCCTTTTTCTAAGTGCATAATCTAAACGCTGTGCTCTGCAAATTGCACTTATTGCTGTCTTCGAGCTTCGAAGAACCCTTCTGAACACTTTTTATACAAACCCTAACAAGGTCAAAGTTGGAAAAATCTCAGCTGGTGGACTTGGATCCCATGAGCTAGTGACCATTTATAATTAATATTAATGAATGGCAGATGACAGATGTTTATTGCCTAAGCAGAAATGTGCATTGCTAAATCAGAAGGATTTATTTTAAATCCAGAGGAATTGACTTCATTTCTTGTATGGATGTGGGGTGGTGGTGGGGAATGCCAGTGGGTGATCCAGCCTCTACTACCTTTAAGCATGAGCATGGAAACAATAATTCTATAAAAAAGGATCCTGAGTTCTCTATTTCAAGTATGACATTTGGTCCTCCAAAACATTAATTGAAGTAAGGAAGACTCTCTGCACACTTCAGCAGCTCTGATTTGCAACAGTAGTGGGTTTTATCCATAGAGTCTTAAGCACCAAAATTAAGGAACTCTTATCTCTGTTTCACACTTGTGGAACCTGAGGAAGTCACATAAAAGTGGTATTATAAAGAAAAAGTCTTTATCACTGCGACAAACTATTGCATTCCCAGACACAGTATATTTTTTGTTGCTGGATTTTTTTTCCCAAAGTGGTCTTAAATTAAACTAAAGCCATGATGCATAAATCTCCCAAGTTTAAATGTGACAGAATGGAAGATGTAACATGGAGATGGGAGAGTCTCGTCTCTGTGAATACCTGTGAATACTTAAGGCTGATGGAATCTCTGGTTTCTATCTGAAAGAAACTCTTTCACAGCACATAAATTAACTTCCTGGACATAGAGATATCTTGGGTAACTTTTTCAAAAGAACATGAACAATTTCAACTAGCTTTTTAGAGTTTCTGGTTGAGGTTGGAGTAAGGGTCTTATTTGTTCTGAATCCCTTGGACAAAGCATCCTGCTCCTTTATAGTATCTTGCTACAATATGTGTGCACCTCTATATTACACTGTCTGTAAACTGTTTCTGAGTATGCCATTCCAGACCCTTGCAAAATATTATTTGGTTTAGTGGCTACAGGGCTGGTCTCAGGTCTTATAAAAGAATGTCAAAGCAGCTGCTAACAAAAGCAGGTGATGATCAAATCTGCTGAAAAAAGTGAGCAGTTTCTGCTTTTGGCTAAAACAGAAGTTCTTGGAGCAGGCAAGAAAATGATTAGTTACTTAGTTTGAAAGAGAAGCATAAACATATTTGGTGACTAGTGTAGAGTGAGCTTCTTAACCTGGAGGCAGGAGGCAGCTGGGGACAGAGGTTGCTGATCCCCACAGTCCAAATTTTTCCCAGAGAGGCCAGAGAGGATCCTGACTTGTTGCAGTACATCGCTGTACTGAAAATATCACAGGAGTGATGTTTTCCTGAACTTTTGCATCAGGTTCTTTAAAACCTTTCTTGCATTCCAACAGTCCAGCTCCTGTAACCAGCCCTGCTGTATGGGCTGCACACACACCACAGGAACACCTAGGGGTGTTACCTTTTACCAGCACTGCTGTAACACTCCTAAGGCACCAGCCAAGCAGAAAAATAAAACATGCAAGTTGTGCCAAATGGCCACTGTGCACTCCTGGCAGGATCTGTGTGAGACAGGACCCAGGGCAGATCTCCTGGTGGAGGTGGATCAGGGGTTGCAGACCTTCCTTAGAACTTGAGGGTGCTCTGCCATGAGAGGCTGTGTTCTCATCTCAGTGGGGGCTGCACCTCCTCCAGCCTTTGGACCACGCGGTCTCGCCGACATCCATCTCAAGAGCACGGCAGTCAGTTTGTGAAGTATCCTAAGTGAAGTGGGCTCCAGTGATGCACTGTCACATGGCAAAATCATTCTTCACATTCCACTTCCAGCTACTCATAAAGCTGGCTGCTCACTTCAGTGTGCAAAGCTGTATTACTACAAAAAGCTCTAAATGCACAGTTCATCCTCAGAGGGATTTCAAAAGAATAAACTTATCACATTCTTGGGGAAGAAAAAAAAATAAAAGAAGGCAAGACAGCCTGGATGAAATTCACATGGACAATTTCTATCTGTGATTCATGTTAAATTGAAGACTTACGGGCGATGTTAAAATATTTGCATTCCTTTTGTGCATATCCACTATGACCCTGCTTAGAAACATTTTTTTAATATTTTATAAGCGTTGATATTCCTAAGAAGTGGAAAATACCAGATTACCAAAGTCATCATATTTCCCAGAAACTTGCTGATTTCAATGAAGTCCCAGTCAAAAGTAGGCAGGTTTTTGAAACAACCTTGCCCTTGTGTGAAGTTTCTGCCTAGTAGCCTTCCAGCTTGTCTATTGGCAACCCTCCCAGCAGGCTGACAAAGACTCAGCAGCCTGAAAACCTGAGATCCCTTTGGCAATTTGGTCCAAGATTCCCAAGCTTCCTAGAGCTAAATTCTAAATCCTTTTGGCATATAAATTCTCTGAGCCTTTTTTAAGAGGCAGCCCAAGAGTCTTGGTGATCCCAATGTCCTTTTCCATAAGCTTCCCTCTACCTGGTAAACTGCCAGTTATTCTCTCAACAGGTGAGAAAATCCTTCAGAAACACATGGAGATGGCCAAATTTAAATCTCATGTCACCCTTTTAGAGAGGGGACTTTTGAAGTCTCTGAGCCTTATGAAATTTAGGAGCCTGACCTGTCATTTCAATCACTTTGAAAATGTATTTGGAAATATTGGCACTACTCAGAGAGGGGAGGATCAATGCTTTGGCCAGGTGAAATAGTACACACACACAATAGTACACACAAAACAGAAAGAGACAGTCAATTTTCAACACCTTGATTTGAAAAGTGTCCTTGAAAGCAAATTCTCCTTCAATTACACTAAACACCAACCTTGGTGACCTCATTGTGTTTGAGCAAGTACAACACAGAGGTCAGAATTGGGTCTCTGGTGAATTTAGGTAATAACATCCTGCTTCTGTGCTGATGGTTTTGCTGAGAGGATCCATCAGGAGCTGCTGTCCCTCTGTATGTCATCTGCTGCTGACAGGCTGATCCAGCTGGCCTGGGGTGCACAGGGACTCCTGTCTACCTGTCAGCACAGGTGTCACCCCAGGCAGAAGTGCAAACAAACGATGCTCAGAGTGGAAAGGACAAGTGAACCGTGCTGAGAGGGGCCAGAGGTGCATCCTGTTGGCTCCTCATCTTCCTTTACCTTCCTGGCATATCAGAAAACATAAGAAAATGTAAGGAGGGGACTCCAGAGGGAGGGTATAGGTGCACCTGTATGCAAATGAAATGGTGGAAGATGCCCAGGCTCTCTGGTCCTGGTGTGTAGTACCAGGGTAGGAACAGCTGGCCTGATCCAAGTGTTGGAGTTAGCACTTGAAAAATGCCTCCAGGATCTGAACTCAACCACTAGCATAGCCTAGCTCTCAGCCATGGTTGACAATGGAAAAAGGCATTCCTCGGGATGCACCCAGACATTGGGGTCATATGAGTATCATTAGAATCACCTGGTTACATTGAGGCAATCAGTTTAAGTAAAGCCAAGGAAAACATCTTTTCTCACTTATATCTCCCTTCAGAGCACACTGATCACAAATTTGAGTAGTGAAGAAGCAAGTTTCTTTGGGGGTTTTCTCCATTTTACTGTTGTACTAGAAAGAGTTGAAATGTCTGCTGAGGCACTAGCATCTGTCTCTTATCATGTATAACTTTTCTTGATTATTTCTAGAGCAGCAGACTAAACATGCAGCTCTGACATAATGCAGCATCACATTTTTATTTCTGGTTTGTTCAAAAGCCTGCACCAGCTGAAATAAGTCTCTTAAAAGGACTATATTTATGACCTCAATCCAAGGTAATGGGAGGGCTTGGATTATTGGTGACGAAAAGGAAAACAAGCTATTAGAGACTTCTCCCAATATCCTGATGCTCTAACAGAGGAAAGGTTTTTGGTACCAATCACTGTTATTCCCAATATTTGTACTGGTTCTCCTAGTCTTAAAAAAGGCCTATCAAGTGGATTTGGACACTAATGGACCTCTTTTCCTCTTTCAGGAGAGCTGTAAAAGCCCAATCCCATTCACAAGTCACCATTAAAAGTCTCAAAGGAAGAAAACACCAGTTTTCTAAATAACAGTATGGTTTATGTCCGGTCCTAAGGAATGGGGAGTGATTTTCTGGTCTGCTAAATTGCCATTACTTTCCTGTCTTAGGAAGCTTGTGTTCAGGTTTTAAAAGTTGCGGGTTCTTATAATATGAAAACTGTTATGTAATTTCAAAATTGGTGTTGTTAGCACATTAGTCCTGATTAAAACAAGGCTGCTAACAAATTCCATTAGTCCCAACAGACAAGCATTAAGGGAATAAATCCCCACAAGAGCTTTTTTGAAGAGGCAGCAATAAATGTCTCCACAAACAGCAAACAGAACTCATTACAGGAATCCTCCTTCTCTGGCTGCTTCTTTATTTAACTGGAAGATATTCTATTTTCAGGCACTGGCAATATCTTTTCTATGGCACAGGAAAGGCACATCCAACCAGTTTCTATTGCAAGATGTCATCACAAGCCAGGGACTTTCCATAAGCCTTGTTTATGAGCTCATGAGTGTAGAAGTGTCATTTCCCAACCATCCACAGAAGAAATTGTATCTCCTGACTTCCCATACACCTAACAGGATACAACTTTCTCCTTATCTCCCACAGCAGTGAAAAACCCGACATCTCCTGTCTTGGCGTAACTAATCTGGTCAGCCTCCTCCCGTTCCTCTCTTCCTGTTTTATGCAAACGGCTGTGGTGCAGGCCCGAGCTATTTCTGTATTTGGAAACAACATTCTCATTCCTGCTAATGTGCCTCTTTCACCACTGTTCTTGCAAGGACAAGCTAGCACACTCAATATAAATAAGAACATTTTTCAAGTGAATGCAATCTAGTAGTCCAGATCCTATTTTCAGAGGCAAATGAACCTTAAGGATCCTCATACAAAGACATCTAAAGTCTACATCTAGAGAAGTATTTCCACTCTTAAGAGGAGATAGGATAGGAATTAGTCATCAAATCCCATAATATAGTTGCTTAAACATAAGTAACAATAGCTTTTAAGGTATAGCATCATCATAGAATCACATGATGGTTTGGATTAGAATGGGCCTTAAAGATCATCTAATTCCAACCCCCTGCCATGGACAGGGGCACCTTCCACTAGACCAAGATTTTGAAGCTCTATCCAACCTGGCCTTGAACATTTCCAGGAATGGGGCAGCTTCTCTGGGCAACCTGTTGTAGAATTTCTTCCTAAAATCTAATATAAACCTACTGTATTTAAT
Organism: Parus major; assembly: GCF_001522545.3. Classification (NCBI taxonomy): domain Eukaryota; kingdom Metazoa; phylum Chordata; class Aves; order Passeriformes; family Paridae; genus Parus; species Parus major. Next base: position 60,761,426 of record NC_031770.1, on the reverse strand, counting down.
TTTAAATACATCATTCTTTGTCCTGTCACTACCTGCCTTTGTCAAAAGCCCCTTCCCATATTTCTTGTAGTCTCCCTTCAGGTACTGTATGGCCACAATTAGGTCACACCAAAGCCATCTCTTTTCCAGGCTGAACAATCAATTCTCTTAGTCTTTCCTCATAGGAGAAGGGCTTCATCCCTCTAATCATCCTGGCATCCCTCCTATGGACTTGCTCTAAAAAGTCAGCATCCTTCCTGTGCCTGGGACCCCAGAGATGGATGCAGTGTTCCAGGTGGGGTCATACAGGAGAGGAGGAGCAGAATCCCCTCCCTTGCCCTGCTGGCCATGTTGCTTTGGATGCAATCCAGGACACCATTGGCTTTCTAAGCTGCAGGAGCACATAGCTGGGTCATGTTCAGCCTCATCCATCAGCACCCCAAGTCCTTCTCGGCAGGGCTGCTCTCCATCTGTTCACCCCCAGCCTGTACTGACACTGCGTGTTGTCCCGAGCCAGGTGCAGCACCTTGTACTTGGTCTTGTTAAACCTCATGAGATTCCCATGGGCCCACTTTTTGAGCTTGTCCAGGTATCTTAGATTATCTAAGATCACCACAAAGAACTATGGATATGACACATGCCTTAAGATCTGTATCCATCTGGATTGGTGTGGAAACCAGGTAGGCTACCATCATGCATCTCAACCGCAGGAGAACATAGGTTTAGCCAAGTTACTTGCTCCTTGAATGTCTTTGGACCTTAGCTCTATTAAAACTTTTACCTATATTTTCCTCAGCATTTGGAACATCTTCAGCAGTAAGGCAGGCCAGGAAATGCATTAAGTCACGTAGCATCTAGGTTGCTGTGAAGTTTTTGACCCTCACACTCTGATTACTCAGAAATCTAGTGATTATAAAATAGGGCCACAATAGCTAAGGGGAAAAAAAAAACAAAAAACAAAAACTGCTGTGAAAAAAGTTATGCAGTTATGCTGTTTAAACTTCAAAAAGACATACCAGATGAATCAGCCACTTGTGGCTTGGGAATGAAAGGAGAAAGTCCATTGCATCACTGGGCAGCTGGAGGTTTGGAGGATTGTTATCTTGGCAAGTAGTGAGAGTACATGCTACAGGCTATGTTCCAGAAAAAAAATGTGTCACTTTTCTTGAAAATGAGAATGATCTGCTCATTTGCATAATATGGCATGACTGTATTGTTGACAGAGCTAGAGAAAGGGAGTTCAGAGCCTGGGGCATGCTCCTCTTCCTGGTTTCTTTGCTCAGCATGGTTTCTTTGCGTCATGCTGTTGTCCAGGCCGCATCATGAGGAAAGTGTGACAGACTTTTAGTTTAGGAGGACTAAAAATGCCTCTGAGAAGGGTGTGGACAGGTGGGAGGGAGAGCAATACAGTGTGGTGGCATTTACCCTTTAGGTTTTGTCCCTGTACCTCATGGGGTATGGAGGGACAGGGGCACTGCAGCACCAGTGCTGACAGTGCTCCAGCAGCCAGGAAAGTGCCAAAAGGTCAGACAAGGCTGTGAGGGGTGTGAAAGAACACTGTGGCACATTACAGCAGTGGCTTGTGGTCTTTTATTGCAGCTCTTCAGCTTATTACAGTGTAGTGGGGAGGGTTTGTGGTCCGTGGTGACAGTCACAATAGAAGCAGCAGGACCCTTTCAGAGGGGGGCCTGTTACATCAGTGCCTGCAATCCTGACAGGAGCAGCTCTACGACTCCTCTTGCTCCTTTTGCTCTCCCTTGGTAAATGTCTTCATGGTAATGATGAAAGAAATACAATAATCAAATCTCTGATGCCAGATTCTCATCCCTCTGGGTTTTCCATGAGGCCTACCCTGTAATACTTCCCCCCTCCCCCCCCCCATCAAAGTGAAGCAGTTTGCACGATCAGATTTTCCTGTGGTGCTTTGGGATTTTAGCACCCAAGCCCCCTGTAACAATTACAGCTGAATATAATAGGTGGGACTAAGTGACAATGCTTAAACTATAAGAAATTTGTCGCCTGTGGTAGTTAACCCATGTCAGCCATGATTTTCCAAGTAACTGCCTGTCATATAGTGCTTTTGAGTACCAAGGCCTCCCAAGTCATGGCCAATGCTTCCTCCCTCTAATCCATAAAATACAGCTATAGATCTAGTGGAAATACCACATCTGATGAGATAATGCAAAGGCTTCTCTGAAATACCCTGGCTTGTTTAAATAGATGTATTCAGACATGGACTGCATACAGACACAAGAATTTCTTCGACCCGGGGCTATGAAATATATTAACAAGAACTCAGCACCTTGAATCCGATTAGACATGAAATTATATTGTTATCCAAACTAATTTTATGTCTGCATTTAATTTGAACTACTGCACTTCTCAAAATTATAGCAAGTCTCTAGATTTTCATCAATATGGGACTTTGCTATTATTAGAAGCAGCAAGGCATCTCCTGTGTACCAGAAATCTCACAGTGCCTGCAGATCAATTTTTCCAGTACAGTTTTCTGTACAAAGCTTTAGTTCCAACATAAAAGATATTTTAGCACCAATTAATTACTTTATTGCAATAGACATTGCAGGAACTATACGTGCAACAGTTGTAATATCTAATATCAGGGACGAATTAGATTCTCATGAATACTTCTCTGATATTATATACTCTCTTCATAAGCAAAACACTCTATTGGAAAATATTTTATCTCCTGTTTAAAAATATTTATCCTGTTTGTGGTTTTTTTTGTTTTGTTTTTGTTTGTTTGTTTGTTTGTTTTAATTTTGAACGGTTGCTTTGAATCTATAAGAAGAAATAAAGGATAGAAACGTTAGTGCATCATAGTAAGAATTCCGTGAGCCATCCGAGCAAGTCCACCCGCAGGCAAAATACAGCAAAGGCAGCCGGTACAGCGGCAGGAAGGGCACGGGCGGCAATTCAGGACACTACGGGAGGGGATGGAGAAGGGAACCCGCGGCTGCCGGAGCCGCCCCCGCCGGGCGCGGAACCGCGACGCCCCCGCGCGGGCGGCACCGGCACTGCAGCACAGCCCCGGCAGCAGGCAGCCACGGGCACCTGGGGATGCACACACGTAGCCACGAACGCATAAAATGTCACAGGCCTCAGCCCGGGAGGACTTCCTAGCAAGCACATTTCTCGTAAATGAAATTGAAATTGCAGGAGAATATATTCCTCCGGGTCATGTTATTGCGTCGTTTACTTCTTCGCTGAGTTCCAGTTTTAATAATGGCCTTGCCTTGTCATCTTCTTCAAAGGCAAAGTAGGTCATAGAAATATAGAATGGTTTGGACTGGAAGGGCTCTTTAACGTCATCTACTTCCAGCACCCCTGCCGTGGGCAGGAACACCTTCCACAAGACCAGGTTGCTCCAAATCCCATCCAAACTGGCCACAAACACCTCCAGGGATGGGCCATCCACAGCTTCTCTGGACAGCTAGTTTCAGTGTCTTGCCACCCTCACAATGAAGAATTTCCTCCTAACATCTAATCTAAATCTCTTTTAGCTTAAAACCTCTCCCTCTTGTCCTATCACTATCTGTCCATATAAAAGAATGGTTCTTCATGTTTTTTATAAACTCTCTTAAAATACAGAAGGATCATCTCTTATTCAGAGATGAACTTGTAAACATAATGGCCCATGTAATTTTTTCACTTTTCATTTCACAGATAGCCAAATGCCTGAATTTCCAATGAATTTCCACACTACCCAGTTCAATGTGCTGCTATGAAGTGAGTTTCAGCCAGTAGAAGAAAGAAGAAAAAATATTCAGGAATAAATCTCAGGGAAGAAGAGAGAAGGGATATGAACAGGGAGGGCGATGTACACAAGAATGGGGCTCCAGCTATATCCCAATGCTAGCAGAGAACTGCTGATAGAATCTTGGGTCTAAACTGAAACACAGATTGACTAGGAATAACATTACACTTTCATATAAAAATACCCATTTTTATAAATAGTGGTGAAAGGAACTAAAGAACCAGCAAAGATGACCATTCTATACTATATTGCTTTACCATAACACTATAGGTCTAGTGGGCAGATCTTTTCACAAATGGCAGTAGAATGGAGTTAAATCATACAAAATGGAATTAAATCATACAAAACTGCACAGAGGACTGCAAACTAGCTATCCTCAGAGTAGGAGAGAATTAGGACTCAGTTTTAAGTATTTTCCAGAGATCAGTTTTCTTTGACATTTGTAAAGATATCAGTGTGATTAGAACAGAACCAGTAAAGCCAGGCCTAGATAAGTTTCTAGCTAGACAAAGATATCTTATTCTTAGTATATCCATACACATATAAATACATATATCCTGGTCCATGACTGAATGGGAAACCATTACATGTCATTCCAACATACTTAAAGAACCGTGGCTGCGAAGTCACAGCTGAATGATTTTGGCTAATCACCAAGTGAGTAATGTCAAACACTGAATGTCTGGACAGTTTCCATTCAAATAACATTTCATCTTGGGCCAACAGTATTTACAAACCACTGGAATGAAATCCCATACTGTCATTTATCCATTAGTAAGAGACAGCATCACAGCTGGGTAAGATGCAGCCTTACTTCTGTATGGAGGTCTCCCAGTTTTCCCAGTGGTGGTACATTTCTCCCAGTGGTGGTAGCTCTTTCTGAGCCTCCCGTGCCAGTTCTTCAGGTCTCTCCTGCTCATATCTATGCACCTTAGATGGCATTTACAAATTCAGAGGGGGATTCTGCAGGTATGTGGGTGTATATTCAGATAATCTCTGACTGGTTCCCTGAAATTTAAGGAGTCATTTTACATTTAAAGTTTCAGAAACAACAAATGATAAAGGCAGATATTGGTCCCGACTTGACTTAATGCATGTCTCTAAACCTTCTCTTGCTCTCTGATCCCACGCAGTGGTGGTAAAGAATGGAGAAGCTGTAAAATATTCCCACAGAGCTACATAACAACAAGAAGATCCAGAATATTCTCACATCTTCATCTCGCTCCTGGCTTTCTGCATTCTCTTCACCTCCTCTGAATCTCCTTTCCTTTATCTGACCTGCAGCTCCTTGGATGGTTATCTGTTCTCCGAACAAATCCACTTCCCCTGCACCTATTCCCTCATTGTGACATACTCCCACAGAGCTCAGTGAGGCATCAAAAACCACTGTCTTTGGTTTTGAGTCAGGAATGGGAAAAATTGCCAAAATTTACCACCCTCAACGGCAAGAGCTACTGCCAGGTTTGCGTAACTCCCTCTACATTGGTGTAGGAAATTATCTCTGTTAAAATTTAAAAACAAAAAGTATTCTCTCTGTAACAAAGAAGGATAGATTACTTTCACTAGTATCATTATTAGGAAATTATAAAAGAGAGTTTAGCCAGATGTTTTTCAATACTTGTCCAGAAGTTTCTCCATGTAAGAAGGCATACCAGTCAGTATGACATTCTATCACGAAAGTTTCCAGAGAGGTTGCCTTTGAAAATATCATTTGGATTCATCTAACTAGAGGTGAATTTCAGCTGCATAGCTCAGTAGTTCTACACAGACAGAAAATCTAATCTGTTTTAGGCTAGTGTGTACTTACGAGTTCAAGCCAATGTCATTCCTGCACTCTGTAAAGTTTTAGTTTGTAAAGCTAATAGAAGAAATAGAAGAAACAGAATCATAGAATCATAGAATCACAGAAATGTTTTGGTTGGAAGGGATCTTTGAAGATCATCTCTGCCATGGGTAGCAACATCTTTCACTAGATCAGGTTGCTCAGAGCCCCATCCAGCCTGACCTTGAACAATTCCAGTGATGAGGTATCCACAGCTTTTGTGGGGAGACTGTTCCAGTGCCGCCCCACACTCAGCATAAAGAACTTCTTCCTCACGTGCAAGCATAAATGCACTCTATTGTATCATCTCCACAGCCAATATGCAAAGTTTTAATGTTCCTAGGGGACAGGATGCTTTATTGGAGAGGTCTGTAGCAGCAACAAATTCCTCAACATCTTACCTTATTTAAAGCAATAAAGCAGTTGAATACCTAATTTTGAGACAATGGTCTAGAGTTTGGTTTGAGACACATTTTAGTCTGAAGACCATCACACATCTGTGCTGGAACTGCCACAGGATTCATGTTGCAATACCAAGAATCCCCTGGGATGTGGGTGTGGTGATTGGATATTCCCAAATACTGATACTAGTGTTCAGCTCCTAATGGGATATGCTAATCCAGGGCTGGCTTCACAGGTTATGGCAAAGTGAGGGACTCAGAAATTGCAATAGTCTGAGCAAATCTTCTAACATGCCATCATTTTTTTCAGGGAAAAAGAATAGGGAGGAGAAAAGAAAAAAATCCAACAAAGATGAAAGCAAGGAGACAAGACAGGAAAGCAAAGGGCGAGCAGCCCGAAGACAAAACCGAGAGCAGAGGGAAAACAACAACAAAACGCAGCCGAAGAAAAGGAAAGCCCCAAACAAAGAACAGGACCTGGCATCTGTTGACACTGCACATTAATGGCCCTCCATGATTGTTTAAGTCTTATGATGCTGCTATCTCCACCAGATCGCCCTGACAGGTGTTGCAACCATTCAGGCCGCAAATGGACAATGCTACCAGTTATTATTAAACTTTAAACAACATTCCAAATACTTCCTATATTCTCCAGGCAACCATAGTTTATTAAAGAGATTGACATGAGCCAAGGAAAAAAAAATCTAAAGATGGGATACTTTAAAACTGTTATATTATATGCTTCCATGCATCTGTAAAAGGCAATTAAGAAATTTTGTATATATTAATAATAGGGTATAAAATATAGCAATATAATAATGAATGACATTCAGATGAACAATGTTCTTTTTCTTTGTAAAATATTTTTCAAGTTATTGTTTAAGTATGAGGCAAGAGATATGTCTAAATCAAAGACGAAAATTGTATCCCTTCATATATTGTACATAATTAAGAGAAGGAGGAAAACATTTCTGAAGAGCCAGTAGGAGCCCAAGGTTTTACAGCCTCTGGTGGAGCAGGATGGGATTGCCCTGTGTTTTCCCTGTCCATGCTCCAGACAAGGGTGAGAAACATCAGGAGAGAGCCAGCAGGGCTTCAGCTGCTGAGGGATAAGAAGCAGAAGCATCTGCAGCTTTGAAGACTGAATCCCTGAAGCAGAAGGAAACTGAGCTGAGCTTGAACAACACTCTTATCTGTGGACAGCACAATGTTTTATGGTCTAAGCAGTGGTACCGTGTGCTGTTTTATGCTTTTTATATCTATGTGTAACTTAAGTCTACATTTCAAATCTTCTGGTGAATGACAAATCGTATTTGTAGGAGACAACGTTGAGTTAATAAAAACCAGAAAAATAGAACATGTAAGTATGTGTTTTTAACAGTGCTGCCGTCACTTTTTCTGCTGGAGAAGGGAATCATTTCATAGCTTCACAGACAGAAGAGGACACTACTTGCACCCACCCTGTGCACCTAGCAAAAAAGTATCCATGAAAATAAATTTACAGACATATACAAATTACAAACTTCCAATTTTACTTAAATTCCTATTCTGGTTCTTCTCTCTGACACAGCAGAAGTGAAAACCTCCTCTGCTCAGAGGGCAAACCAAATCCTGTGGTACCATTCTGGGTATGTTAGAGCAGCTGCTAGAGCAGCCCATCAGTAAAACACAGGTTATGCTACACTGAGTTGCTGCTCAGAAATGGACTTACCCTTGACAGGAAGATGTTGGGGAACCAACATACCTCATGGTATGTGTTCTGTTGCCATGTTTTGCCCAATGACAGCTGTCATGGGGGTAGCAGCCCGCCCACGGTAAGCATGGACTAGAACAGGTGGCAGGAGTCAGTTCCCCTGCCTGCTCACGATTTCTGTTTCTCACAGTGAGATTGACCTTAAAAAAGACCCTTTCCAACACTGAAGCCTGTCTCTCAGGCTGAGGACACCTGAGTGACAAGCTTCAGTGACTTTCTAAGGAATTTCCTAATCATCCAGACAGCAATGTAGGATGGTCTCCTACAGTTTGCTTTGTAACAGCTTTGTCTGTAATGATACATGTAGATGCAGTAACACATGGTGTTTAAGACTTCCACAGTTTGCCTCCTACGTTCATGAGAATTAAAACTTTCTGTAACTAGTCCCTGATTGTATGCATTTATTATATTTTTGCTGTTGAGAAGACCAAAAGGCTGAATTTTAGAGATGAGCATCATACACATGTAACACTCCTCACACACAATGGAGTCTGAATGGGTAAGAGAGCAAAGCAGGCTGTGCTGAATGTCTGTGAGGAGCACGCAGCAGTGGGAGACTGGAGCAGGGGTGACTATTTGTGAGGTCCAGCTCCATTGCATAACTCGTTTACACCCTCCTTCAGAGTGGTATGGTCTCAGTCTCCCACTGCTGATCCAAGCAGCAGCAGCTCCACCAACATCTTCCCACCTTGTTGGCAGCAGCAGCTGGGGAGAAGCTGGTCTTAGAGCAGTGGAGCAGCACTGAGGTTCTGGGTGATGCTGATGTAGAGAGAGGAAAGGAGAAATCCTCATGCTGCCAGACTCAGAAGCTGGCACCAAAAGATGAGCTGCAAGTAGCAGTTCTGGGCTGAGAGGTGTTGGTGTTACAAGAGAGGGGAACCCAGTGCTTCAAACCCTCTCCTACAGCTGTAGTCATTCATCTGTTTGCGGAGCCCTGTGGGCAAACAGGGATGTTCAGCTGCTCAGAAAGAATTTACTGTTCAATTTACTTCCTCCTAGGATAGTTTTTTGGCCAGATGAAGAATCCCTATTTGGATTCAGCAAACTAGGTCAGCAGCTGGACCACATGAATAGTTGCACTCAGAGAAGATTTGTCTGCAACTCTTAAAACTAACCAGTAGGATTGTGTCTTTTCCCTGCCTTGATTAAATATAGGAGCTTAATGGCAAGGGGGCTGGGTGGGAGAGAATGGCTTTTGATAGAAGCACAAACAAAATCTATAAAAAATAACAAGAGTGTTCAGAGAGGAATTTAAAAAACAAAGGAAAAAGCAAAACTAGATGCTATACTCAGAATGTCCCTGATCTCAGTAATTCTCTACTACAACACTTGGAGGAGTCAAAGGAATGTCATTTATCTGGCAAAGATAAACAGAAGACTGGAAAAGCAATATCAAGTAGTTCAAGAATTACAGACTGAGGGAAAAGAAAGAGGGAGAAAGGAAAAGAAGGTAATTTAGGATACAAATGTGAGTTCTGTTACACACTGTCACAAAAAAACTTTATTACAAATTCCCTGCTTATACAAGAAACACTGATAAGTTTGTCTTACCAAGAGCAGAACTTGGAATGCTGTTACCTTTCAGCAAGGAATAAAAATGTAAACAGAATTTGGCCCATGGCAGTAATAATTTATAGCATAGCATTAGTAACTGAAAAAACATGTTATTTCCTTCCTGGAAATGAACAAGGAAGTTGCTGTCATGTTGCTTCCATCCACACAGAAAAATTTTTGAAAATATTGCCTATAGCCATGGTGAAGCACTAAGAAGTATATCCAAGTCACTTGAGAAACTAAAATTTTCTCAAGTCCTGGCACAGAGTGTAGACCAAGGGTGATAGGCGAACTACTCAGTTGGGAATCTCAAGAAACTGAAGGAGAATATGGACCTTTGTAGGCCAAGAGTATTGCAATAACATCTTTTTCCCATCCAGTAATAAATGTGTAAAATCAGGAGTCAATGATCTTACATGTTAGTGAGAATTCAGAGGACCTTACTGGAGAATATCTGATTGAGTAGTAGGAGTAGCTGTGACTCTTATCTATGTGAAACGTCTTCCCTGACAGTTGCTTGCCAGTTAAAAAAATACCTCAAAATCTTAAGAGTCAATTTTAAGTGATCCCCAGAGAATTATGACATTTCTTAAATATGAATTAATTTTAATAAATCTTTCTTAATTATTAATTTTCTTAAAATGGGACCTAAATTGAATAGACATTAATTATAATACAAGTTCATAGTGTGCTAATTATGAAAGGATATATCTGAAATAAAATACTAAATATCAGTTAAGGCCGGTAGATAAACACAAATTGAGTGCTATTTCTGACACTTAAGATACTCAAGGAACGGTCACCAGTAACAAAGAGACAGAAAAAAGCAAACAACTGTTATGCCCCAGGCTTCAGACCAGTCTGACCAAGCTGTAGCTTGTTCTCTCACCTGAAGATCTGAATAAGGGAATCAAGAGTTTAAGTGCTGAACTGCTGAACCCTTCACTGAATTTGTCCCAGCAGCTTTATTCTGAGCCACCACAGCAGAGTTGTCAGGCTGGCCAATGCACTAAATAAATGACAGGTTTTGCTGTACCCCATAGCACAGTGGCAGCAGAAGAACCCACCACAAGAATGGGACCATCATCATCACCATCATCCCTTACAATGAAGGTCTTGTGTCTCTACCAACAGCCTCTGGCTACTTGTGGTTGATGTGCTGACGGGAAAGCAGCACATGAATATTGCTATTAATTCAGAAGAATTCCTCTATAGCCCTCATGAGTCACTATAATTATTTTTTGTTTCTGTGGTTTTAGGCTCTGAAACTCATTGAAGGCTGAACTTTCTGATGCAGCATAAATTTACCATGACACTTGTACTTAATTGCTCTGCATTGTTCTTTGCAGAGACAGCACTGGGTTTAGTTCGCATGGTTCACATGGAGTTGCACAAGTTCAAACGTAAATGCCTGCACAGGATGACCTAACAGCTGATCATGGGAGCTCCTCTTGAAAGTGATATTCTGCAAGCATCAGCTGCAGCTTCAGTCTTTCCTAAGTCCATCAGCAAGGGCTTGGTCACATTTTCAGGCTCAGATCTGCTATTTCACTGCTGTTATTTAGCACAAAGCTTACTCATCAAAGATCTTGCACTCCTACAAGCAAGCACACTCTGTAGTTACACATCTACAAATAATTTTCTCATGTGGTCTCTTGTTAATGGGAGGTTGGATTTTTTCATAGTATTTTGTAATAATTTGGCATAATTTAAAGAGAGGTTAAGTCAGCATGTTTGTTCACCATTTTAATAACACATCTGACCCTTACACCTTCCTCTCCTAACTTTGCTGTGATACTCCTAATGGGTTTAGGCCTGCCCTTTCGGATCTGGAATGCTAATTGCATTTAAAAAATGAGAGTACCCATTGATTGGTTTGACACAGGAATTTCTGTGTTTCCATGTGCAAATTCTCGTTCATAGTGTTCTATACAGTGTTCCAGAGTGCTAACAATGTCCATATAAGATAAAATGAAACCAAACAGTCTTACTAGCAGACTCACCTGTAATCATGGAATGTCAGCCTGGGGAAAAGAGGGTAAGGTAAGCAGTCTCTCTTGGATAAAATTGGAAGCATAATTTCTTCTGTAATCACTGCTGTGGAAGCAGAACAAATTCTGCAGGTACCACAAAAATCTGAGGAAATTCAGTAAAGACTGAGAGAAAAAATTGTCAGCTGGTCCCCCACATTTAAAAGGATGATGTGAACAAAATTAAACTAGTAAGAGCACCCACATTTTCTTGTATAAAGGGAATAAAGCATTAGGATAAATGACTCCAGAAAGAAACCAATGGGATTCAATTAATTTAGTTCTTGATGTGCCTATAGAAGGAAGCCAGAGATGAGACAAATTAATGTAGAGAAGGGAACAGAGTGCTGGCTGCCTGCAGAGAAGCAAGAAGATGAAAAACATGCTGTCACTATTACTAAATCTATTCATGAAGAAACCTCATTTATAGTCTACTCCAGTACACCTGTGTCTAAACAGGTTATTAAAGTTTTACAGATGTTCATATAGACATTGTCCAGGGGGAGCCAATATAGTAAGTAACACCATGCTCTAGTAAAACTCCAGTGTTTTCCCAGAGCATGATATTAAGAAACTGCCTTTGTGATTTTGAGGTAATTTTTGTGACTGAAAAACAGGAGGGCAGTTCCTTCTTTAGGCTATAGCACAAAATATCTGGTTTTGCAAATGATTCAATTACTTTATCATCTATGTACTGTTAAATACATAGCAGTATTATCATAAAGGAAGCTTCCATGAAAAAGGACAATGTGGATAATATATCTTATGGAAATCAGCATAATCTCCTCAGGGCTGTGATCCTTTCTCATAAGAAATGATGTATTGGTTTAGTCTGCTGTCAAAGTTGAACAATGGTAAAAACTGAAAAACATCTCACAGCGAAAGCACAATTCCAAATGGTAAAGGAGGTTATTTTTCACAGCGACGTTTTGTTCATAAAAGAAACCTCCAGTGAGTAAATTACAGCAGAATCTGTCCTACAGCTACTCTAATAATTCTGTTCTCTGGAAACAGGGTTTACAGTTTCAGACAGTAGGAGGGGACTAAAATGAGTAAACTATGTCCACGAGACACTGATGGATAACCTTGTACTCCTGCTAGTTATTGGAAAAGTAATATCCAAAATAATAACCTCATGGTCATCTTTTTATCAGCCCTTTCCCCCTACTGTTATTCCTAAACTAGCTGACAAAAAAGCATCTGGTTTTGCAAGCCAGAGACCAAATAATGAGCAAGGAGGTGTCAGTCTGTTTTAAAACCAGGGGATTTCTTGAACAGTGGCTGAAGAGCACAATTCTGTCATGTTTGGTGATAATGTCTCCCATGTCAGAGGCTTATGTCCTGTTGTCACTGTTCACTAATAATACCTGAGATATTATTGCTCTTCTAGTGTGTCACTTCCATTGAAGAGTGACTTTGACCATTCACAGAATGTGATGAGCTTCTATTTTTTCCAGATGCTACTTCTTCCTAAAACACTTTTCTACCCACCAGCCCCTGCCTTCTGTTCTGTAGATGTGCCTCATGTAGGATAAGTAACCCAGTTCTGCTGGGAACAAGACTGTGGTTTGGACATCTCATATGCTCACATGTGTGACTGGAGTCAGGGATGGAACGACTGGTGGACACACTGCACTTTGGATCAAACACCTCTAAAAGAGGGAGGATATTAGACGAGCCAAAATTATACTTTAAAACACCTTGAAAGCCTGCGGGAGATCACTCAGACATTTTAGTCTCTTGTAGTCATCTTTGAGATGAATCCCAAGAGTAGAGCTTGACCTCGTGGGCTACAGCTTTGGTCCATTTTTTACACCTTTGGAATATATTGTACTATTTCTGTATTATTCTCCTCACTACAGATGCTCAGCTTACTTCCCAATGGGATTTGTAACAAATGAACAATCTTCTTGAATGTTAATTAAGTTGTTTACATTATAGTTAATGAATAGAGAGGGCTGAGCCACCTGCTACTCTCCATCCTGACAAATCCTCTTTGGAGTACCTTTTGGTGATAGCTTCCCAGATAATCTTGAGCAAGAGCACATATTCTACTCCTTATGAATCCTTTTACCTTGCTGGCATTATCTGAGCTCCAGTAGTGCATCAAACGATGTAATTAGCATCGCTCATCTGTGGTTTCTTTTCACAGCCTATTTCCTACAAACTTACATCTTCTGTGCCAAATGCATTACTGAAGTCTAGACATATTGTACTTGCTGCTTAGAGAGAAAGAAAAAGAAAACCAAGTATTCTTATGGCAGTAGAAATATCTCTTGCAAGAGATATCAAATTCTTGTTTTGGTTTGTTTTCCTTTTTTATATAAGAGAGAAATGTCAATACAAGAAAATTTCTTAAGCACATGCACCCAGAGACTTACATTTTCAAAATTAATCCCAGGGGAAAGAAAAGAATGATAATTAAAAGTAAGTATTTGAAAATCAGCTGGGCACCTTAAGCTGAAATTCTGGTGCCATTAGGGGGCCATCTCAATATAAGATCTTAAGAATGAAGGTTTTAGAAAGACTTAGGAGTTTTATTCAGCTGAGACAGACTTGCTCAGGGATAAGTAAGAATTCTTTGCAATTTTCTCATGGGTCCTGCAGGATCCTAGGAGCAATTTCATACAATAGGAAATGCAGGTCCACTGCACTTTAGTGTCTGTCAGTGGGAGGTTAAGAAGCACAATGTGCACATTGTACCTAGGCTGTAATTAAAGTGGTATCAGCTATTTTTCAATATAGAAAGCTTTGTCTTCTGACTAAAAGAATAAATAATCCATTGCTCAGGAATGCTGGATAGTCATCATTTCAGGCCTATAAATCATACTTAGCATGTTTTGTAACCAGTTTTACTGAAACATTAGGTTATAAGAAATCACAGTAGCAGCACCATGCATTGTATTATTTATTCTACAAGGGGGAGCTGCAGAAGCATCCTCCTCATCGTTCATCCATCTCCCCCTGCGGGAGAGCAATAACTGCCATGATTCGAAGAACAGTTGACAGTATCAAAAGGAATTTCGATATTAATTTGAAAAGTGGATATTCTGTGCCTGCTATAAGGCAACGGCGATGCAAAGCACTCAGAGGATTACTGAAAGGATGCATTGACAGCACTGTGTATTGTTTTAAACAGCTTTTACCTTGATTTTTTTAATACAGTGACATAAATCTGTAGTAAAGATATATTTGCACATGATTTGTGCGAGCAGTAACAGTGACTTACAATTCTGTATAACGCTGTCTGTACAAACACGTGTTCCCTTGCACAAGCTCTGCTGAAGCTCTTCCCTCAACTAAGCACAAGAACAAATTACTCAGAAGTCTGTGGCCAAAGGCTGAGAAGGTTCCTGTGGGCTTCTGTAAAGCAGCAAGATGAAAATCAAAGGGGAGAATGCAGAGCACCACATGAAGGTAGGAGCATACAAATTCAAAGAGTAAGAAGAAAAGGCCCCTTAGGCAGCAGTGGTAATTCACAGCTGAATGTAAACAGTGTTTTATCACAAGGAAAGTAAACATCATACTGGGACACACATGCAGAAGTATAGCCTGTAATTTATATGAAACAATTATTCTGTTCCACTCAGTATTGCCAGAAGTATCAGCTGAAGTATAATGTCCTCTTAAGGTACCACAGTTAAATAAAGAAGTGGTATTACTAGAAATTGTTCCAGCAAAAGCACTGGAAATGATCAAAGCTTAAAAAAATGTGTCAGAAAAATGTTCCCATACCTACCTACCTATGAAGCAGATAATAGCCAAACAGCAGCACTGACAGGGATGAAAGGGATATGGCCACAAATGGGAATCAGCTGAAGGAAACAGAAATAAGTAATTCTTTATCTGTACAAATTTTTCCCCTTTCTGGATATACTAAACAATATAATTCACTGAGGGCATTTAGCAAAAGAGAAAACAAAACACAAGACTCCCAGTACTAAAACTAACATATCTCTTCCATCCCATCTGTAGCCAGTATCTAATTTTACCCTTTGTCAGGATGTGCGTGTTTGCATTTCTAGCTCCATCATTCATTATTTTAGAAAGGAATAACACCTTTCCTACTCTTTTCCAAATAAAACTTACTCTCCTTGTTTCCCAATGATTTAAAGAAACACTAGAGCCTCCTAATATAGAGAAAAAAAAAAAAAAAAAGCAAAATATAAATGTTACCATCTTTCTCAGAGGAACAAAACTTATGCTATTATGCTGGAGAGCTGGTAGTGAGCTGTCCTAGCAAATTTCCACCTTGATGGCCAGTTTCACCCTAATTTGGGGAGAAAAATAAATTAACTGTGTACAAAGCAGGCATCCAACACACAGATCCTGAGCTGCCAGTCAGCAGACTTCCAGATATTGAAATAGTCCTCCTACTCCAAGTGTATCCTGAAAACGAAGATCCCATACAGGTATCCTCAGAAAGCAAAGAGCTATCTAATATAGTCAGAATTAAAAAGTGAGTTCTTGAACTGAATCTATGTCTACCCAATCAAGTGATTTATTTCATGCATATGCTGTGACCTGCAAGAAAAACAAGCACATGCAAAGAGACAGGGAAAGTCCTGTATTCCAAATACCAGGATCCAGGACAGTGACATTTCACTGGACTAGCAGACAGCTGGGCTTACAGCTCAGTGTCCAAATTTGGAGCAGACATCAGAGCAGAGCAGCGTTCCTACTATGTGACTGTTCCAATTCAGACCATGCATGCTAAGGCAACTAGGATCATATGGCCAGGAAGCAAAGGAACATCTACTAAAAGGAAATCTCTTTTGAAATCTCTGACACTGATCAGCCTCAGGGGCTGAGCAGAGTTACATCTGCTCACCAGCAAAACACGGGTGTGTGGGGCAGAGAGTGACGTGGCTGCTGAACTGATATGAAGGAAGGAAGGATCCATTTGAGGAAAGCAATGGTTAAAGGACTCCCTCCAAAGGCACTACAGGAGGCAGAAGTGTAGAGGAAGAAAGAAGCTACATGAACAACTGATGGGATAAGAAATTTGGCTGTAATATTAAGCTAGTAAAATATATTTTACCTGGAACTTCTTTATTTCTAGCTCTGGATTATGTTTTTTCCTCAAGGTTTTCATTACAAAAAGAAAAAACCTAGTCATCTGGCTTTTGTTTTGACCCTACACATGCAAGGTATTCCAGACTGCACAGTTGGTTGCAGCCTTAAACCTGGAGATAGGATGTGAGTGGGTGAGTCACTTTAAAACTGTTCTCTTTCTTTTCTGACTCACTGCAGTTTTGTATTTCAATATCTGAAGTTGCTTTTGCACTGTCAGCCAGTTTAAATAACAGAAAATTCCTTAGCTGCAATGTTCTCACTCATTTTCTACAGAAGCTTAGGTAATACTGAAGATCTACCTGGAGACTTTATACTGACTTTTGCTATTCATCACTGTGTCCAGATGGCCTGAACAGTGTCTTCATTTTAAATTCAATGATGCATTAACAATACATATGAAACATGAGACTTATGAAGGAAGATCTTGGCCTTAACATCTGACAGTAATAAGGATGTAAACAAATACATATACACACACATCAGTATATTCCTAGCTGTATGTTAGAGAGCTTGTTTTGTGGTAAAAATCTTGAAATACCATCTTTGTCTTTTTTTACTATATTCCACAATTCTATTAAGATAGAATGATCAAGACCAAGACTCCCAGGAATACCCAAAGGAAAGTGAAATGCAGCCCTGAAAAAGGGCATGAGAAATGATTTCAGCCTATTTCTATTAGCTAAAAAAAATAAAATCCTGTGACCACTGTTTAACAGTGAGAGGCCTCCCATATAATTTTCTGGTTAGCAGTAACTAACAGAGCCCTAGTTGCCTCTTGAGGTGTTTGAGGTACATCCCTATGAGACTTTGCCTTTCTTGGCAATGTCCTGCATAGCAGGTAGGTAATGAGAGAAGAATTTCAGTGATTCAGACCATGGGCTGATGCCTCCATAACCAACAGAGCCAGGCATGAAGAAATCTTCATATGGGAAAAATCTGAACCACTGATTCAGGGGTTGCTAATTGGGGATCTGAGATTCAGAGGGGCCTAATATTATCATTTTCTTCATTCTTGTGTTGTGGACTCATAATAATAGGTTAATTATGGTTTTAATTTTGGAAATGGAGATCATTGTTCTTCAACACACAGGCCAGATGTATAATGATTTCTTTGTTGGAAGTCTGGCAGATTACAATGCTTCTTGTTTATAGCAGCAACTGGACAATTTATTTGCATACAGGAGGCAGTTTGTTCCACTGGATACCCTTTAGTCTTTACTTTTCCATTGTTCAGAAATAACACAGTATACTACCAATTACAATTATACTACAATAAGCCTTCAATTATTGGGTAAACAAATTTAATCAAACAAGAGCATGGCTCATACATAGCTGCAATTACCTGTAAAGTTATGGGTACTGGCAGACAACAGTACTGTCTTTCACTGCATCATGAGAAATGACATACCTTAATTTAAATATGCTCTGCTAACAGTGAGACTCCTGTTGTTAAACAATATTATGCTAATTATTCTGTTATGGCTTTACTCCACCTTACTACTCACAGATGGACAGGGGAAAGATGAAAACTTTGGTGCCCCTTGAATACGTTGTCTCTTTGCTGCCATCACACAATGAGAATTTCTATGTATATCTCATATTTTAAAAAGAACACAAGTGCAAGCTCTTGGGATCCAACTCTTCATCGTCTGCCATCAGGACACAAAAGTCTTTGCAGCTTTGACCAGTGCAACAGCCTCTCTTTTGCTCACAGCTGCCCTTAAAACCTTTGGCTTCTACCAACACATGGATGCTTGGGTACAGGCAAGAGCAATTCCCAGCAAGAAAGAGCAGCTTCCGGTGCAGGAGTCAGTGACCTGCTGGAGCACAACTCATTGGCCAAATCAGCCCACTCTGCATGACCTTTCTGTTTCAGGGCTGAGGCAAAGGACAAGGTTCAAACCGTGCCTAATTTTCACTGTTTCTGTGGAGGTGTCTGCACAGATTAGGTGTCTAAAATCCTGGTTTTGTCAACATTAAATTGGTGAATACAGTAGTGGAGGCTGGAGGGTAATGCAGTTGTCCAAAGGTAGGTGCCCAGGGCCATTTTACATTCCTTATCAAGTCTGTGCTGACTTCCAAATAGAATGTCAAAAAGGGCACGTCTCCTATAAAGCTTGTGTCATATCCGAAATG
The DNA here is from genome assembly GCF_001522545.3 of Parus major. Classification (NCBI taxonomy): domain Eukaryota; kingdom Metazoa; phylum Chordata; class Aves; order Passeriformes; family Paridae; genus Parus; species Parus major. The sequence goes on along the minus strand of NC_031770.1, from coordinate 60,742,900 downwards.
ATGCATGGCTGTCACCTGCCTTCTAAGTCACTTTGGGACAAACTGAGTTGATCCAGTGGCTGTTCTGGCCAGACTGTACTGCCCAGGAGCTCAGTGCAGCTCCCTGAACACTTTATGGATTGCCATTCGTGATGCCCTGGGATAGCCTGCTTGGAGTTCAGATACCACTGCAGACATGGGCATCCCAAAGGCTCTGTGTTAGATGTACCAGACCCTAGTGGGTGTCTCAGAAACTCTACTGCATCTCAAGAGGCCCAAGATAAATGTACCTAGACACCTGAAGCCTACATTTCCACAAATTTAAATGGGTGGCACATCTATAGACACTTAGAGAGGCAGAAGTGTATTTAATACTCATATTGAATCTCCCAGTGTGACCTAGCTTTGACCTGCTCTTTTTGGTTTAGAAGTTTATACAAAGACAGTTATGGGCACTCAACTAAGGGCATCAGCTCTTAAGCTGTCATAACTGGACTGTTTGGCTACTCTAAACAAAGCTAACAATTTTAAATTAGTTTAAAATACGAGTCTTCCCTTCTTTGCCCTTTTTAGTCTACTATCAACCCAGGTGCCTCTCCAATATGGGCTTTCATTTCTTCCTGAGAGATCTTGACTGCTACTTCATTTTAGCTGGGTGATCAGTCAAAGAATGTTCCTTTATTAGTTCTTGTTCTGTGTAAGGCTGTAGGTTTTTTCCTGGTCTTATTTTAGTTACAAGAGCTTTCTATCCCATTGTTTGAGATAATGAAAAAACAATGCCATAGAATCTGGGCTCCTGAAGAAGATTCAGCAGCTCTTCAGCAAACCAAAGAGGAACAATGAAAGATACTGTCACTGAAGAATGAAGCCTGATAATATCAGAGACTAGAACTACAGAATGAGTAATCATACCACTGCTAACCTTTTCAACAGAAATATTCAGCTTCTGCACATACACAGCAATCCCTAACTGTCCACCACACCTGCCCAGATAGCCTAAGTCCTGAATATTCCTCTGTAAATCTTGCAAAGCCTTCTGGTTCTCCTGCAGAGTTCTTTAATTTACCTCTCCTGCTATTATTTTACTGCAAACTAGAAACTGAGGTGGGAGTAATGAGGTGTAGTAAGCTAGATGGTGCAAATAATTGCTCCATCAACATAATTAGTTGATATCACATCAAGCTGAACCAAAACCACCAGCACTAATTTACCTGAACCTACACAGAACATCTACTTTGCTGGGCCTAAGCAACACAGAAATTTGTCACACAACACAAATCACAATGTATTGTCAACTTTATGTGTGGGGATGTATACAATTGCACACATTCATTAAAAACACATAGATATATTTCACACCATGGAAACTCAAATGGCAGTACAGATTCATTCATTAGCTCAGCTCAAACCAAGCATTATGCCTCCAGTAAAATGTATGGCCTCATCTTTGAAATCTATAGCCTTGCAGAGTCTTTAATATGAATCACAACTAAGTTCATTCATTCATTCATTCATTCATTCATTTGCACATATCTGGTCACCTTTTCTAGACTTACAGCTCACTCTTTAAGCCATTACATTCTGCTTCAGCTTTGTTTCACTATCCAGCTGTATTGGAATCTTGTATGAAATCACACAAGTGAGTCTGCAGAAGGTGTAAACCAGTGTCACTTCACTGGAACTCAAGGAGTTAGTTATATCCTCTTACAACAGAAGTGAATTTAATCCAGGATCAGTGAAATAACATAGATCCAACATCCTGGTCAAAATGAGCAGCCCTGAGGCCCCAGGTAAATAGATGACATAAATTTAGCCCTCATATAAACCTAGGAATTTATGCAAATGGAAGATACAACTTACTCATCTAGCTGCTCACATACTTGTGTACTTTAAAAGGTCCACATTACTCATTGCTGATGTGAGTAGCTGGACGTGTGCTAACTGCACGGAATGGCACTGAGCTCTGCTGGCTGTGAGTGAATCACTGTCACATCAGGCAACACACAGCTAAAGGCAGTGGTGCTCAGTTCAGCCACAAAATTGAGAAACACAAAAGTGAGATTTTTTTTTTTCAGAGCTCATTTCAAAGTTACTGGAAATAGTGTAGCCATTTTCATTACCTGAATTTTAAAAAGCTTAACACAAATTCTCTGAAGAGGGAACAACAGTGAAAGAAGTGATCATCATAGAACTGAATGACTTAACTTAAATCAGTGAAAATAATTCTAGAGTTAAGTGCTATTCAGCAAGAAAAACAGCCAGAATTGAGCCCAAAATGGCATCCTACCCAAAATGAGGAAGAGTGGTGAATTGAATACTCCTCATCTGTTTCTAAAATGAACCCCTCATGGGCTTTTATCAGAACTGCTGGAAGTCAAGAAGCAAGAACATCTTACTCCATTGTTTTTTCCCCCAGCTTTCAATGCTCTGCATAATTAGAACACTTCTAGAAATGTAGCTCATGTGAAGACTTCAAATGAAATAACAAAATGCCTGATCTATTTACCTTAGCTCTTTAACAGAATACATACTCTTGAAAATTAATGACGCTTTAATACATCAGAAGATTTTCATGGTTATAAAACAGACCTAAACAATAAACAAACTCTAAGATAACATTACAGATGTACCAAGAGACCTAATTCACACAGCAAGAAGCCCTGGAATAGCACTTTTAAATTCCAGTGAGAACAACAATTGTGCACCGGTGCACACGAAGGCTCAGGTGAGTCATCCCCAGGGTAGGCGCACCATGAACTGAAGAAATTAATTTCATCTTGAGATTCTATCAACCAAACTAAAGAGAAGAAAAAATGCATCAAAGAAAATCCAAGCAGATATAAACTCAAGCATATGTAACAGATATAATAATTTATTGTATGCACAATAAATGATATGTAACTGCAGTTTGAAAACAAACTTTCAATTTTAATTTTAATTTTAATTTTAATTTATTAATTAAATTAATTTTAATTTTAATTGCTTTACTCAGAGAGTTGCCTACTGACACTTAGGAACCTGGAGAGGATTTTGGGGTCAGCAGAACACTATCACTTTCTAGTTTCCGTCTTCAAAGGACTGTATCTAATGAACCCTGATAAGATCCCTGTGAAACCGGTCAGTATTATAGCTCATTTCATAGATAGTTAAAATGACCACTGATCTGGCAAATTTGGGTACCCAAAGGTACGGTGATCCTTTTGTGAACTTTCATTTCCTGCCTTCCATTTTCCTTTGCCTGCTCTCTTCACTTGGGTTCAGAGAGAGAATATAGCATTGCTGCAGCTAATTTTTGTCATCCTATGAAATCCACAGAACTGATATTAACTCAGAGCAATTAGGAGTATTAGAGCTAAGCAAATGAGCAGGAAATGGCTGAAGTTAAGGGATTAAGCATACAGAAGGAAAGGGCTTTGCACTCTAGGCTGCAGAAAATGTGCCACTTTTCTTTTGAGATTACAAGTCATTTATCTTCTCTTGGAGCACCTCTTCCTGATAAATGGTGCTATCAGGGCAGCCTGCTCATGCCATTTCTAAACCAGTCTGGCAGCAAATTAAACCAGGATGTAAATTTGTCACTCTCAGCCTCTCAGAAAAGATCTACAGACAGGTTAATTGCACTGTCATGTTTCCAAACCATTCTCTTCTATAGGAGAAGGCATAAAACTTTCTGGATGCACCCTGGGCCAACCCAAGCAGATTGCACGTAGCAGGCAGATAAACACACACTGATGTTCACTTGGGCAGCCTATCCTGATAGATCAAATGAAACTACTTGTGAAATGTAAGGTCTGTAAGTACTGGCCTGGGGGCTATGTGAGTTACCAGAATTATTAAATTTTGATGGTATTATTTATTTTTCAAGCTATGCTGAATACCCCTTTATCAGCTTATGGACACTATTTACTGAATTTGTTAATTAAACTCTAAGATATAACAGGCAGTACAGCATTATTGATTAATACATGCATCAAATGCTCAATGAACTCCTGTCATCTCAGAGTTTCATGCCACTAAGAAATTTTTGTGCAATGCTGTCATACTGTCTCAGAACACTTTATTAGACAGATGTAAAAGCAAGTGATAGCATTTCTTCCATATGCAACATCATTGTCTCTGTACGGCTCTTAGAGGTAACAGTCATCAAAATTGCAATTAGAATAATTATTTAAGCATTGATTGAAATTATTTTCCTTCCAAGATTTCACCAGAGCAACTCCATCTTCTTTTTGTTCTTTATGGGGAAAAGTCTGGTGAAGCCATAGACTCTCTCCTCATTTGCTGCCTTGGTGAAGTTCTGGGGGATTACACACCACACCACATGGCTCTGTTTCTCATTCCCCTCCCAAGGAACCTGCCACACAAGGCAGAGAAGACCAAGGGAAGCAAAAGCCCAGCAGGGTCAGGCTGCAAAGAATAGAGCCCTGCACTCTGAATCCTTCTCCACAAAACTTCCTGCTGCTGGGGAATCTGCTGACACCATGAGAAATGGTTATGAAAGCTTCAATGATACTGCCCATCATAATGGGTCTCCCACCCAGAAAGACACAGAGTCTGAGCATACAAGAAAACCAAGGGAATACAAAAAAACACAAGCCACCAAATAGCAGAGTACCTGGACACCTTTCTGTTCTAAAAAGCACTAAGAGATTTTGGGATCCTATAGAACAGGAGAAATAAGATTTAAGTGTGAAATTGTGTCTATAAATTTTGCTTATGACATCCTTTTCACAAAAGTAAAGCCCAGAGGACAGAGTCATCCAGGAAAGTTTTAATTTTGAACTGAAAAATTTCAAACTACAGTGTCATGGACTACTACAGCAACTACGTGGAAATAGCTCAATTTAAGCTGCTGAACAGTTAATACAAATGGAGCAGCATAAAATGTTGTTGGTTCTTTTATAAAATTCTAGCAAACATTTTATACTACCATATTTTAAAATATGTATATAATTACTATAGGAGATGCTGTTTTGATTGTGATAATGTAGCATTCAAAAATATTACCTGAGAAAATAAAAATATGCCCTCTAGTGTTGAAGTAGGTCTTTGCATGGAAACTATATGGTAGTTCGTATTGTTACAACTAAAATTACAAACCTAAACTTCCATTGGTTCTGTCTCCATATGGACTTTTACACCTACTGAGCACTCACCAGCAGGTAGCTCAAAGGGTCTGATCCTCAACATTTGAAGGCTTTTCTAACTCTCCAATAATGTGTGCGTGTTTTCAAGCATTTTAATACAGAGGTCCCCTTTTCAAAAATATAATTCTGAGTTTGAGGCCCAAGTACTGTGCAGTGTCCCATAAAACATGAGCACAGAATCACTCAGTAAGTTTTGCTACTGCCTGCAACAGAATGGGGGATTTTGTACAACAAGGAGCAGTTTTAGGTGTCAAGAACAGCTTTGCAGGCATTGCCACTGTAAGCAAGGAGTCTGGTCAGTGCCATATCTGGATCAGGAGGGACAACAGTACCTATACTCTATCAAGTTTTTTTTAAAAGCTTAGCTTCCCCACAGTTACCATATACCATCTAGTGATACAAAAGAAAATTGCAATCGTTCATTCACTATGTTTTAAAATTAGAGATGAAGATGGCAACAACATATTTCTTCTAGTTTGCTTTCCTTTCACTAAAATAAAATATAGTATGAGGGCACTACTTGTGATTAACTGTTTTTCCATATATCAAGAATCTTGTGACTCCAGCCAGTTTTCAAGATTTCATTTCTGAAGATGTATGATTATGCAAAAATTTCAGCTTCAATGAAGTTAAAATAAAGCCTGCCTTATAGCTACAGATAGACTTTTTATGTGCAGTTTTACATTACTGTTAAGTTCTACAAATGTAAAACATGGGCCCAAGTTTAAAAGAAACACAAAATCTAACCTTGTAAATTTTGTAAATATCATGATTTTGAAGATTTCAAAATACTTTTTTTTTTTATGAGTTTAGTTGCTCCCCTGGTTGATCGGGAAGATGTAAAAGAAAAAGATATTCAAGTGATGATGAGACTAAGGCACAAGACATGCTTTTGGGAAAAGAAGGCTTTAATCCTGCAAACTCTCTGCCTGGAAAACTAAAAGATTTAAACACACTGTATTGTAATGCAATAGCTGTTTTGTGGTGGGATTTTTCTGCTTGTCTGCATCACCATATGGATGACTTCAATTCCACAGCAACATATACTGTGATATGATTTTGACAGCTGGGATAATGGAAAAAGTCAATGTTTACTTATTGGCAGAAGAAAATGTTACCTTGCCTGCCAACTGGGGCAATAAAATAAATTTGTTTTGTATGCTGTGTGGAATTTTTTAATGCCACTAAATGAAAACAAAAGAATCATGATCTCTCCTTGGGAGTTCACAGACAGAACGAGTACAGATACAGCAAAAGTAACAGATTGAGAGAACTGAGAAGAAGAACTTGCCCTGAGCTCCTCTTCTCCCACTCCTCCTCCTCAGCATCATTCGGTTTCCTGTTTTTAAAGCAAAATGGGATTGTTCTCATGACTAACCAGCACAATCCTTCCAAAGCTGTTAAATAACAAGCATTTTTGGCAGAAGTTACTACCTATCTAGATTATGTAAGCAAAATACAGATATTCCATGAGGTACAGTAGCTGCATTTCCATACACCAATTCGGCCCTTAACTGACACTTTGTTCTGAATCTGCAAATAGTGACTGGAAATCAGTTTAGCTACAGTGCAGGAGGACTGTAAATGCAGATTGCTGAAACAGGCATAAACCTCAGCAGTTTCTAGATAGTCAAAATGAAAAAAAACTTGCAAATCCAAAGGAGCTTTGGACTTCCATCAATCAACTAACATTTCATACATCATTGGCACAACTGCAATTGCACTTCAAGAGAGTTCAAGTGAATGTCATTTTGTCTCACTGACACAATCTTAAAACACTTGTAGCACAAGGGATAAGCTTGTGTTTTGGACTGTGAAAAACCATAAATATAATTTGTAAAAAGAAATTATTCTGGAAAATTTATGCATCGTAGTCTTTGATGACTGTATGACATTTATTACTTCAATGAAAATGGCACTGCAACATGTGGATTTCCTGCTTTAGGACAGCTTAGAGGAAAAGGAACGCAAGGAGTGATAAGCAACAGGGGCTCCATAATGGAATGTGCCATTCAAGCAAAATCAAGATTTGTCTTTAGTACATTTACACATTGTAATTCGATTCTCAGCCCCTCTCTGGCTCCCTGCAAGGGAGAGACAAGTGCAGTGCACTGACAACTTTACATCTTCTCTGTCTTTACAGAGGGTTTGCTGAAGGTGCAGGAGAGTGGAATTGGCATATACCACACATCATCCACTCTATTGACAATAGTGTTAACTTGCAGCAGTTTTGAGGTTCTCCACACCAACTTCCCAAACTGCTTTGATATAAACTGACTCAAAACCACAGCAGAAGAAAACTGCTTTTTTCCCCTCTCATCTCAGCTGCACCAAGTGCAGCAAGGATTGAGCTCTTGAGGAATGCAAGACATTGGTAAATGTCTGCAAAGGTTTACATAGTATCATATAGATTTGAAGAAGCAGGAAAAAATGTTTTATAAATAGAAACACTCACATATGGATTAATAGTTCTCCACCATCACAGCATCAGCAAAATATTAATGGTGGGACTGTAGACACTCAGCAGAGGAAGTGGTATTTGTTAAGAATTAGTCTGGAAAATCTTTACTTTTGAAACCACTGTATTAATTAATAATTCAGTGGTGAGCAAAAGACAAATTTCAGAGTGATGACATTGTAGACAACAATAAAAATACACAAGGAGAAACACAGCAGACAAGAGAAATGTGAAGCAATAGATGTAGAAAAGGTACAGTTGAGGTGGCTTCAATTGTAACAGACAGGTACAAAGTAATAGGCATAAAGAAAACCATCAGTGGAATGGATAGGTTGTTTCCATGCCAAAAACCGAAACACAAAAAAAAAGATGTTTAAATAATACCCATTCTGACAGAAATAGGAGCTGGTAATAAGGATTGATAACAATGTAGGGAATATTTTAAAAGGTCTTTTACTAGAATTGATCCCCCTATTGCAATCTATTTGACTAGATACCCCTTCATGCTCCTTATTCTCTTAGTCTAGTAAGGTGCAATACATTTAATTTGGTTACTATCTTTGGCACTGTCTGATATTCCTTCGATTGCCAGGCTTGCTCCATAACTCATGGAGTGTAAAACAGAATCTTTCATTCACAAGCACATTTTCTCAGTCCATCTGCAGCTGCAGTGAAACTCACAAGCGTAACCACACACAGCCACAGACTTCTTTTTTACTAAGTACACTTTTCCCAAGGTGTTGCCTTTCTTACAAAGCTGCATGCAGTCAGAGTAGCTTTGCCTGAACTCTTTAGATCCCTTAAGAGCACAAGCTTGCTTTCTTTTTTTAGGTCAGATTCTAACAGAAACCGACAGGAATTTGGCCTCAATAGCTTCCACAGGATCAAGGTCTGGTTCAGTAAAGGATTAAGGCTATTGTTGCTGAGCACACACTGTCAGTAAGAGACCTTTCCTTTTCCCTAACCTTTGACTCAGCCTCACACAGAACAATAAAAATACAACACAGGTTACCATGTAAATGCTTGTCCTTGGATGCAAACATGTCACATTTATTAAAACCAGTGATGATTTTGGGTAGGCTTTTATAGACTTTTAGAAATAACAAGTGAATTAACCAAATGCATTTCTTTTTGTATTCCTGATTACACTTAGAATTTAGTATTTTTAGAATTTTCATCTCTTATATTTTCTGATGTTTGTGATTTCATTTGGTTTAAAAATCAAAAAGAGCAGCCAAACAGTACCTGTAGTTCTAACAAGCCCTTGGGTAGACAGTTTGCACCTTGAAACATTTAGTTTTCCATTTAGGTGCAATGAGTACCTGGACACACATCCCCTCTCCCCCGTCTAATTGGATTATTGTTTCTGATCCTGGTTTATTAAAATACTAATACAGGAGGCTTCTCAACTGACAACAGCAGGTGGCACAGGTCTCCCCCGTGCACCTCATCTACAGGAGCAGCTCAGCTTTGGGATAGTCTGAGTCCCTGCAGTTACATCTGGGTCTTCCCCAGGTCCATCTCCACCTACGGCTGACTACCAAAGCAGCCACCCAAGCATGGCTGGGCATTGCACAGCAGCATGAGGTACATGCCTGACTGTCAAGCCACCTAAATTTTCAGGCAAAAAAATGAGCTGCAGTTTCTCTGAGCTGCAGAATATGCTCCTGGGAAGGCCAGCAACTGTTCGTGCCTTCTGCTGAATCCACTGCCTGGCCTCATCAGGGGGAACAAGAGCAACTGCAACCTGCCTTCACATTAATCAAGCATGACAGAGCTGTGCAAGTTCATCTCTCCCACCAGTGCCACCAGGCACTTGAAGAATGAATCCCAAGGAAGCATGCCTGTCTGTTTTTTCTGATCAGAAAGCTCCAGGGAATACACACACTGAGGCTCCCACCACTTCCAGACCTTTCATCTCTGGTTTGTATGGCAAGGCTTTGGTAGTGGTGGGGTCTTGGGGAGGGAGCTACAGTCAGAAGCTCTCAGAAGGCTCCTCTGTGTCTGACAGAGCCAATTCCAGACAGCTCCAAGATGGACCCACTGCTGGCCAAGGCTCGGGCTGTCAGTTACAGGGGTAGCACCTGTGGGATAACATATTTAAGAAGGGAAAAAATCTGCACAACGACTTCAGCTGAAGAGTGGAATGAGAGTGAGAGCAACCCTGTAGACTCAAAGGCCAACAGAGAAGGAGGAAGAGGAGGCGCTCCAGGCACCGGAGCAGAGATTCCCCTGCAGCCCCTGGTGCAGCCCATGGTGGGGCAGCTCTGCCCCTGCAGCCCAGGGAGGTCCATGAGGCAGCAGAGATCCACCCACAGCCCACGGGGGACCCCAGGGCAGGGCAGGTGGGTGCCCAGAGGAGGCTGTGACCCCGTGGGAAGCCTGTGCTGGAGCAGGCTCCTGGCAGGGTCTGTGGGGCCATGGAGAGAGGAGCCCACAGCAGAGCAGGTTTGCTGGCAGGACTTGTGACCCTGAGGGGCACCTGCTGAAGCAGCCTGTTCTTAAGGGCTGCGCCCCAAAAATCAGGAAGCCAAAAATCAGTCTGGAAAGAAAGGAAGGCAAGGATGAACACCATCCTTAAACATGAGTCTATTTGTCATGATTCTGATTTGACTAATACTAAATTAATTTCCCCATATCAATATTCTTTTGCCCATGACGGCAAATGATGAGTGATCTCGTCCTATCCTGATCTCGACCCACGAGCCTCTCGTTATATTCCCCCTGCCGTGCCAAGCTGCGGAGGGCAGTGCCAGGGCGGCTTTACAGGGCACCTGGCGTCCAGCCAGGCTCAACCAGCCACAACGCGGCACGACCCGGGCAAGGGGTCCGGGATGGAGACCCCCAGCTGTCAGACGGAGCCCTCCCGAGCGCCTGCCAGGTTCTCCCGCAGGGCACCCGCCGGGGCCGGGGCTACCGGGCACCTGCCCTTCCCCTCAGCCCAGGTGCCACCCGAGCCACGCGGGGGCCGCCATGACACTGCCAGGACACCGCTACGGGGCCGGGGCGGGGCCTCTCCGCGGCAGCTCGCGTGAGGCCCCGCCCCTGGCCCCGCCCCCGCCGTGCCGGCGTCACAGTGGCGCGTTCGGCCGCCCCGGCCCGCGCGTGACGTCGGCGCGTCCCGCGGTCCCGGCGGCGGGGCCGGAGGGAGCGGCAGGTGGCGGCGGGCGGAGCGGAGCGGGGCCGAGCGGAGTTGAGCGGCGCGGGCCGGCTCGGCCCGGCGGGTGAGTCCCCGCGCCGCCGCGGGCAGGCCCGAGCTGGAGCGATCGGAAGGAGGCGACGGCGGCGGCCTCGGCCATTAAAGGCCTCTCCGACAGCGCCCCCTGCGCGGCCGCCCGGGGCCGGGGCGGCGTTGCCTCCCCTCGTCCCTCCGCCGTCGGCGGGGTGCGGACCGAGCTGGAGCGGGCGCCGCGGCCTCCCCGCGCGGGTGAGTGCCCTGAACAAAAGGCCGGCTGCGCTGGGCTGAGCCGAGCGAGGGGCAGCCGCCCAGCGGGCAGAGCCCTGCCCGGTATTGTTTTGGCGGCGGGGAGGGTGGGGGGTGTCGCCCGCCGCCGCCCCCGCCCCGCCCGCGGGGTCACGTGCCGGGTGTCGGGGCCGCGGCGGCGCAGCCCTGCCGGGAGCCCTTCCCCAGGCCCCGCTCGGAGAGGCTGCGAGGGAGAGCCGGGACCGCCGGCAAAGCCTCCCGGTCCCTCCTGCCGGGCCAGGCCCCCTTCCGCGGAGCTGTGTCCCTGCAGGAGGTGGCGCCCCAACGCCGGTGCGGAGTGAGGTGCGCGCAGAGTGCCGGACCGGGCCCGGACTTAGGCTGGACTCGATGGTCCCGGAGGTCTTTTCCAATTGAATTGATTCTGTGGTTCTGTGAGTAGGGGGTTTCGTTGTGCTGGGCAGTAAAATGGGTCAGGAGCATTGGCCGTGGCGGCGTCAGGCGTGGCGGAATTCCCTGGCCGAGCCGGCGCAGCGCTCTAATTCCCAGGGCGAGGTGCTGTAAGTGTGGCTTCGTCCCTGCGGATGTCACCGCCGGCCCGGCCGGGCTCGGTCACTGCCGGGCGGTCACGGGTGCGCAGCACCCAGACAGAAGTAACCGAGTGTTCCTAGTGGAAGTGCTGGTGTTTCTTTTTGCTTGGCGGCCTCGGCTCAAGTGTTTGCATTGTATCCCTTAGGAATGTTGAAAGGGGACGTGAAACGTGAAAACGGGTCCCGCTTTTGGCGCGGTACACGTAGCCGCCGCTGAGGAATTGTTGTTAAAAATACTAACTAAATGCGAGGTTTTTGTACGAACAAGACAATCGGAATGGTGAAATAGTTAAACTGAAACTGTGGGGGTTTAATCTTAGTACAGCTTTTCAATGATATGTCTGAGAAACGCTGTAGGTTTCCTTACTGCAATGTAATATGCAGTTACATATTAACAATTACAAGGAGTATGGAGCGGAGCTTTAAAGCGTTTTGCTTCTGTCAGCTTTGTAATATTAAAAATCTAATCCTTCTTGCTTTGTTAGCTGCTGTATCTGGACCGTGGGCTACTTAAAAATAGATTCTGAAGCATCTCTAAAAATGCGGTACCAAAAATTATGGTGTGTAATAGTATTGAAGACACGGTGAAATCTGAATCTTCATTTGGTAATTTTTAATAAATCTTAATTATTGAATGCTTTTGCAAGAACTTGCTTTATAAATCTTGCGTGGTTAATACTGTAGTTTCTTTCCGAGTCTATTGAAGTGCCAGTTGTTTAAATTGCTATAATACAAAATCTGTAGTGAGTGAAAGAAAGTTTGTTCTTGTTTCCTTCAAAATGTATTGCATCTATTTAGATGTAATTGAATTGTCATTTATTTAAAGAGCTGGAACTGCAGTATGTTTATAGCGTATTGAATAATGAGCCCCTGGAAAACTCCTCATTGAAATTGATTTTTTTTTTTCCGCTCTTCTGTGTATATTAATGAAGTCTGTATATATATATATATCCAAAGAGATGTCCCTGTACTTATTTGAGTTTCTGGAGCATTGGTAACTTAAGGTGAACCAGTTTCTGCTTCATTTTTTGCACACTTTTGTTTTTGAGTGAGAAATTAACATTTTTCTTTGTTAAATAGATTGAAATAGGATGTATGCTCAAAATTCAACATCGGTGCTCCAATTGTAGCATAGGAAGCAACCTCATTTTCAATACATGTAGTATTTAATACTGAAATGGCTGACTGCTCTGCACTTGACTATTCTTCTATGATTCAGTTCCAAGTATACAAATAAGTGTTGAGGGTTTATTAATATGCCATAGCCAATAATAAGGAATGACAACCAACTTGAAGCCTCATCACAATCAGCAATTCCTGAGGATATTCTAAGTTTAAGAAACAGATACAAAAAAAGTAGGCAAGCACAGAAAACAGTGAAGTTATTTATCTGTAGTGGTATCTAGTGCCAGGGACAGATTTAAACATCTGATAAGACTCAGTACCTTGAGCTGGTAGTGTATTGACAGTAGCAGACTGTCAGATAGGAGAGTGATTTTTCCTATTAAATGAAACAACCACCTTCTTTCTTCACACACTGTCTGGATCATGGTTACTTGTGGGGAAGGACAGCATTCAAGGGATCTTTTTCTCCTCCTACCCCCAACAGAGTTACAAATTAGGAACCTTCATGGAAAAAAAAAACAACAAGTATTTAATGACAGAAGAGCATTTACTCTTGTGAATTAATACTGTAACTCCACTGAGTTTTCAAGGGGGGGAATGATGAATTTGTGATAGCTATTTTAAAATAATCTGTATTGCAGTATTCCTAGATTTGTCATTTGAAGTAGGACTCATGTAATAGTCTTTGGCTGGTGTTTGTTGAATTCACCAGTGTTGCACTTGTGTGCTTCTAAAAAGCTAAGATTTTCCTTCCAGAGGAAGCTTAAGACTGTAGGTAACTCTTCAATAGGAGCTGTCTTCCTAAATATGTATGCTTCTGGTTTTGGTTTGGGTGGGTTATTTGTTTGTTTGATTGATTGTTGGGAGCTTTTTGTAATTGTTGCTGGTTTTTTCCCCAAATGAATAAGAGTAGAAAATTATGCTGGGCCTCATAATTTAATGAGCACAAACAACTGAACTGATAAGAAATGGTTTCATTCCATCTTGGCCTAGTAAAAGCTTAACATTGTTTTTCAGGAGAACCTGAAGTCATTTTGGGAGATAGGTCTGGTAGGAAGTCCACCACTTCAAATTCTTAAAGCGTGGAAGAAGTGGACATGACTTCTCCCAGTAAGCATCCTGAGAGACTTTCAAGGGGACAAAGAGAACAGTTCCATGCTGGCTGAGCCTCTGTTTGGATGGGGATGGTCCTGATCAGTGACATTGTCCTTCTGTCTGATGCATTTCTAAAGCTTCAAAATCAGTATGTGATAGGATGCAGGGGTTTAGGGAGGGATACCTGCAGGTTGCTGCAGATAGCATAACTCCTCATACTACAGGAAAAAGAGAAAATTAATTGTGAAGTATAGAACACAGCCCATACCCAGGTGACTTCAAAGGAGGAGTCATCATCCAAGAAGGCACATGTGTGTAACCATAAGTGTTTGTGAGTCCTTTCAGTAGAATTTTCAAGACTGGCTTATTAAATAAGTAGCAATGTCATGAAACGTAGAGGTTACCTAATGTCAGAGTGTGAACTAGTTCTTTTCAAGAGCTTTGCAGCAGTTGTAAAGTTGCCTTATCACAATCCTATAATTATGCCTTCCTTGGATTCTTCTAGATATAATTACATATCTTGAATACATGTATGCATTTTTATTTCCTAATAAATCCCCCAGAACTGACCCCACCTTTTTCTGCCATCTCCATATAGCATTTGGTTTTATGATGTGCTACCTCTAGTAGTGGATTACGAGAGGGAGTAGATAAAAGGCTTCAGGTGATACCTATTGAAGTAACAGAAAGCCAGCTCCCAAGATGAAGGACTGAATACCATACCCAGAGCATCAAGCTTGTTGCAGCTGTCTCTTTGATCATAGAAAACATAGTATCTTGTCTCAGTGGATTAGTAGAGCCACCATTCTAACGCGATTGCTGCTCTGGGTTTCAGATTGATGTGTGAAGAAAGGAAAGCTGCTAGAACTATGAGGGGAGAAAAGGTGTGGATAGGCTTGTCAATTTTTCCTTTGGAGCTCATTCTAAAAACAGCTGCACAGAATACTACATGGAGCTCAACTATAAAGAAAATAACATTTTATTAATGCTTCATGCACTGAAGTAATCTAAACACTGATATTATTAATGATAAATGTTTTTCATTTGATGAAGGACTATAGCACAGAACACTATAATGCTTCATGTTCATTCAGGGTCTTACCACTCCTTGATTTTACTCGACTCTTACATGTCTGCTCTGCACTGTATTTATGCTGAAATGATTCTTTCCTTGAACAAATTTAAATCAAAGAGGTGACATTCTCAGGTCTACTTCAAATTATTCCTATATGTAATGTTTTGCAGCAACTGGAAACGGTAGTTCAAGATGTTTGAGTATCATCCAGAAAGCTACAGACCAGAAGGAAGATTCTGTGGCTCATCAGTCTTTTGACAGAGGATTCACTGACAGTGGTTCTCTTAGATCAAGACCTTCTGTTTAGGTTGTGAGAATGCAAGAGTGTTGGTCTCCCTTCACTTTCTGAGTCTGCAGATTCCTACTTCCCTGCTGTAGGAACTTTTTAGGTATTTGTTTGGCACTTAGTGATTATGATTATTATGTATTTGTGAAATGACTTGGCTAGGATTCTGGTTCACCAGATATATTGTTACTGACATTATCTATTAGCCTGAAGAGGGGTATATTACCTCTGAGTTATGGAGGCTGAGTTGCATCCTTGTCCTCTTTTTTAGAAATCATATGCACTCTTTCTGTCATTGAACCTTGGTGCCTATCAGGATATTTTAAAGAAGTAGAGGAAGGTCCTAATTATTATTTGTTGTTGTTTGTTTACCTTGGTAAGTATCAAATGTAGGTTGTAGAGTTTGTTTATAAGGTGGTATGAGAACATACAAATGTAGATTTATAAAGAAGAAAGTGCTGAATTGTTCTGAGGTTCATTCATAGATGGATGCAATGATCTCTGTAAAAGAGGATGAGGTTTCAAGGCTTTGAGCCTTGAAATATGAAGAGGCAAATTTCTCATTGAAATATGGAGAAGACCAGGGGGAGAGCAGTTGTTCATGTGCACTGCTTTTTCCTCAAGCATCTGATACTAGTCTGTGTCAGGATAAGAACATGGTTAGATGGTGCTTTGGAATGGTATGATAGTTTTATAAAAAAGCTTTAGAAAGCTATTGTGACTTTCTAAATTTCCTGAATATAAGGGATCATTTATTAGAGGTTAAATTTGCATAAAACTGACATGCTCCTTACTTTGGTCTTGTTTCTCCTTTTGTGTTTCTCCTTTTGTGAGGTCACTGAGCAATTAATTGACTATAGTCAAAAACAATTGCCTTTCATAACGCTTAAAAAAAATACTATTTGTTTAAGCTAGACATCAAAATAAAAACTGTGGATCAAAACTGATGGTTACAAAAAATAACACAGAAGTCTGGTGATAGTTTTATTGAAAAAAAAGTGCTTCAAGTACATAAAAGCATAATAATTTCCTTTCTGTTAAGAACCATGGTATTGTACTTTGCTCATTTGTACCTCTAGACAACATTGTAATGGTGGTATTGTTTGCTTTCTGTTAGTTTGCAGAGAAGCTGAAACGCTGTTGTGTACCACTGAGCAGGACAAGTCAGGAATGAGCAAGCCTTGGGAAGGAGGACCTGCCATCCTAGCTGGAGACATTTGAAGAGAGAACATTTCAGTCTTGTGGCATGCTTCAGTAGAAATTATTCAGAAAAAGTAAGCTGTTGTTTTGTTACTGAACTTCAACATGTCAGCTCCTTGATGGACTGTTTAGTTGCAGTTAGAATTTGACCTGGAATTTGAAGTGGTTTTGTCTGAATTTACATTTTCTTCCATTAGAGTGCAAGAAGACCTGGGGTCTTTTTATGTAGCTGTTACACATCACTTCTTCCATACTTCATTTATTGATGAAGGCTCCATAGCTTAGAAATTAACTGTATTATTTAATATTAAAAATAAAAACCACAAGAGGTGGGATCTTGCAAGATTTTGCACTAATTCTGTCTCAGTCGGTTTTAGGCTGTATTTATGTTAAAATGCAGAGTTCAGGTTCTTCTTGTTCTCTTATTTATACCTGCATTGAGGATCTAAATAATTAAAACTGTTTTTAGAATTATTCCTTGAGTTTAATTAATTTTTAGTCAAGAACATGATTTTAAAGGGGACCCAATCCTCCAAAAAATAGAGCTTTCCTATTTGATAACAGTTGTGATATAAAGCCTGTTTTGATTGAACTTTGTTATAAAATATTACTTTTATTTTCGGGAAAAATACTATGTGGTCAGTTTTGTTTAATTCTTAACACCATGAAGTTGCAGTGGAAGTGCTTCCACAGCCATAACGTAGTAGAATAGCCATCCAAGGTGCTTGTCCTTGGTTCTGAAGGATTACCTCTTCTGTAAAAACCTACGTGTACATCATCCTACCAGCTCATAAACAAACTTTGTGACCTAGGTTTGGTATTAAAAAAGATAAATTAAAAAAACAGAAGATTAATTAGCATCGTGATTTAAAAACGAAAAGTGAGACAGCTTCAGTGTAGTTGATAAAAATCTTCAGATGCATAATTGTCCTGCATTCTGAGCACATGCAACTGCAGCTGTGCTTATTGTATCAATTTCATGTTCCTGGGTAGCACTTTTAGAGATAAGGGTTTACTCCTCCAGCTCTACTCATTTTATACATAACATTTTCCTTAGAATAATTAAAAATCAAATAGGAATTTAAAAAAAAAACAACATTTACTCCTTTTCAAATCCTGCATTATTATCTTGATCTAGTAAGGAATCAAAGATCCCTCAAATTAATGGGTGACCTCTTGAGCACAGTTCAAATGTTAGTATGTTTTGCTTTCAGTGGACAGGTGAGAACTTTTAATTCTTCTTTTAGTTTACCTCAGGGTAAACTCTCTTTAGTTCAGCTCATGGTATCACAATTTAGTTTGTCAAAATGCATTGCCTGTTTAATCCCTGGATTGCATTTTAATCACCTCCAAAATCTTAATGATGATAGGTGACTTGTATAGAAGTTACTTACCTACAGGTTGTTTTAATCTTTTCTTTGACTCTGAAAAGGATAATTTTATAAAGGATATTCAGGGAGAAGTGTCCTTTTGTAAAACTGTAGCATGGAAGTAAAAATCTCTGATGCTGTGCTTTTTTGCACTGTACTACTCATTGTGGGGACACTTGAAAATTAAATCCTTTACCTCAGCCATGGTTAGCACAAATTAATCAATAAATGGATTTCTCTTTCAGCTCTTCTGTTGTGAAATGATGATTGGGTTGTGTTTGTGGTTATTCTGAAATCTCAATAGACTTTCTTCTCCCCTTTTTCTAATAAGTTTCTTGGTATAAACCACTACCCTTGCTGTGAAAATCTGTTGCAAAATACAGCCTCAGAAGTGTGAGGCTTCCAAAAAGTGACTTATTCACAACATTGTTAGAATGGATCTCACAGATGTGTGCTGTGAAGTAAAATCACAATTGCCAGCTGGTAGGTAATGCTGTGTCTGTATCTGGCATGCTGATTCAAGAACTGTTGTGCAGACTGGTCATTAATCTCAGAAACAGAAATTCAGATACGAAACTGAAACATAGGTGAATACAATTTTGTGCTACTTCAGGAAAAAGTATTTGAGCCATAGAGCTTATAAAAGAATCACTTGATTAAAAAAGGGATTAAAGAGGCATTGGTCTTTCAAGAGGAAATTTTAGTGCTAAAGGGAACAGACAGCATAGAGAAAATTATTTTAAGGAAACAGCACATGATATATCATTGTAAAGATAAATATAGATACTGAAGCTTTTTTTTTTTTTTTTCAATCCCAGATATATTTATAAGATTTTTAAAGCAGTGGAAGCTTTTACAGTAATACTAGGCATTTTCTCTTGAGGTACCAAGTCTTGTTAGAAACGTGTGTAACATTAGAACAGGCTGTCCAGGGAGCCTGTGGTATTTCCATCCTTGCAGGTTTCAAAAAAACTCAGACAAAGCCACAGGTGGTCTAATGTAGTATTGGTGTTGGTGCCATGTGGATCAGGAGACTGGACTAAGTGACCTCTAAAGGTCCCTTTTGGCCTACATGCTTGTGGTAGTTTTGCATGAACCACTCCTAGCTGTCTGTACAACAAAGACTACTTTCACTGAAAGGCTGTTTTGTTGAATATCAGTCTTGAAGTTACTTGGGGATTTTAAATTTAAAAAGGCACCTTTTTAGGCCCCGTTCCCCAAAGCCCATTCTCCTCCATCATTTAGTATCTGGTATTTGGTTTTGATTGTTAATAAATAAAAGGGAAATTACCATGAAACAGACCGTGAAAGATTGCCATGGCAAAAATGTAGTTGAGAAGGCATTTGCATATTTAGGCTAGAATTTTTCAACTACTTAAATCCTACACGATGCCAAAGTGATGCAGTTTTGCATTCTCCATTCTCTTACAGTTACAAAATCACCTTTAAAAACAGAAATAAGATATGGCCAGAGAAAGTGAAGGCAGTTACTTCACAAGCTAGTCAAGTCAGAGTTGTGTGTCTTCTGCAATACACTGCTGCTTCTGCTGGTCTGCAGTGATTCCTTTTGAGAGGCACTCACATATATCAGGGAGTTCACTTGATGTTTAAGAAAAAGGAGTCCAAGGTATCTTTTGAAAAAGGCCACCTCAGTTTTCAAATCTGGTTCTTTCTGCAGCCTTGTGGTTGTTCAGAGCTCAGTTTGAGGGTGGTGTACCATGGTGTATGGGAACTAAGAAACAGAGTGGGGGAATTCATCAGCTGGGTGCTGCTGTGAGGCATATTTTCTGTTGTGTAAGCCTAGTCTGAGATACTGTTCAGGCGGTCTCTTAATCAAACAGATGATCACCTGTAGTCTGAAGAGAGATTGTTTAAGTTCCAGCTGCAGCAACATCACCTCTTGAGGAAAGAACCATAATTTCTTTGAATTTCCTGAGGAGGCATCAAAGTAACTGGTTGGCTGAAGGTTCATTAATCAGCTCTACTTCAGGAAGTGAACAAAGGAAATTCCAAAATTTATTTTCTAACTTGGTGTGTTAACATGCTGAAAATTAAAGATAAAAGGTTGGTGATCAGCAAAAGAAATCTTTCCAGTACTCAATGTAGTCTTGTCACTCAGGAAACAGTAACTTACTTTAATTTAAAGTAAACATCTTGTTGTGTGGATGTTGAGGTGAAATGTGATGCAAGGTGCTGGTTTAAGTTGACATAATGAACTGATTTAAATTTCTTTGATCCTCTGCAGGATGGCTGGCTGTGGTGAAATAGATCATTCGATCAACATGCTTCCCACAAATAGGAAGACAAATGAGTCATGTACCAGTGCAGCACCTTCCCTGCAAGTCCCTGAATGTGCTATCTGTCTGCAAACGTGTGTCCATCCAGTAAGTCTGCCCTGTAAACATGTTTTCTGCTATCTGTGTGTTAAGGGAGCTTCTTGGCTTGGGAAACGATGTGCACTCTGCCGGCAGGAGATTCCTGAGGATTTTCTTGACAAGCCAACCTTACTGTCACCCGAAGAACTCAAAGCAGCAAGCAGAGGCAATGGAGAATATGCTTGGTACTATGAAGGTAGAAATGGCTGGTGGCAGTATGATGAACGTACCAGCAGAGAGCTGGAAGATGCCTTTTCCAAGGGTAAAAAGAGCACTGAAATGCTAATTGCTGGTTTTTTATACGTAGCAGACCTTGAAAATATGGTTCAGTATAGGAGAAATGAGCATGGACGTCGCAGAAAAATAAAACGGGACATAATAGATATACCAAAGAAGGGAGTGGCTGGGCTGAGGCTGGACTGTGACACCAACACTGTCAACCTGGCACGAGAAAGCTCTGCTGATGGTGCAGACAGCACACTGACTCCAGGGGCTGCAGCTGTGCAGCCTCTAGCATCCATTTCTGTGAGGCCCCTACCAGCACTAGATGGTCAGCTTGTGAGCCCTTCAACGCCATCACCTGATGCAAGCAATTCTCTAGAGAACTCTTTTGCCCACTTGCAAATAAATGGAGACAGTATGGCTGAAAGGAGTCACAGGGGAGAGGGAGAAGAAGACCACGAATCTTCATCTTCTGGTAGGGTGCCAGCCCCTGACACTTCGGTTGAGGAGACCGAATCAGATGCCAGCAGCGACAGCGAGGATGTGTCTGCCCACCTTCAGCAACGCCCGTCCCCTGGTCAGCAGAGACACTTGAATGCTGGTGCAAGCCAGGCAGGAGCAGATAGACCAGGGACAGGGGGTGGGGTGGCAAACACAAGTGTAAGATCTAGAAGGCCAGATGGACAGTGCACAGTCACTGAAGTTTAAATCTAGAGCCATGCGAAAAAAAAACCATTCAGTTGTAATTTTCTGTAAATTTTCTGTCCAAATTGGCATTGCACTCAAACCTAGCAGCGTATTTGGTGGGAGGGTGGGGTGAGGGGGAGAAAACAGATTTGGCCTGTTTTAACTTAAGTCTCTTAACATGTCTCAGCTGGAAGACTTTCTAACTCTAGGAAGCTGGGTTGTCCTGTTAATGGTTTGAAAGCTGTTTAACAATGCCCAGTTTTCTTGAAAATGTCTTGTGTTTATTTTGTAGCATTTTCCCCTTGAAGATACTCTACCCCTTTTTGGCCAATGTATATCTACTGTACAACTTGAATTGTCTTCATTATCTGACTGTTGCATTGTCTTACTACTTTCTGCATGGATTGATGTACGAAAAGAACACTAAAGCTGTGTGAAATCAGTCAAGGTGTTGGGTGTGAGCAGGATGCTTAATTTAATGTGAGAAAATAGATGTGAGTTTGGAGTTAAAATGTGTTTTTACTAGGCAAGAGCAATCATTTACCTTCTTTCAATGGAAATGTAAAAATGCTGTTAACTTGTTTTGCAAATCCTTACCTTTACACTCTCCATGGCTTTTTCACTGGCTTTGCCATCTAGTCCTTGTAGTTTTGTTTTTTGAGATCTTTCTTGATCTGTCTTGTTTTTGTTACAGAATTTATAATTTAATAAAACTACATTTTATCAGTAACAATCTCAGGTATGTTTCCAGTTTAATTGAACTTCACTGAAGGAATTTCAAAGAAGATTCTCATAAAAAAGCTTCCCATGTTTACCAAAAGGAATGACTAGTTCTGAGTGGCATCCTGATGTTCTTGCATCCCTGACTGGCTGGCTGTCAAAGACAACACTGTAGGACTATCATCTTTTATTGAAAAATCATGAGCTGCAAGCTTAATACTCACACAGACATCTGAAGAGCTGATTAACTCACTTCACTGTTGATGGCAGGCAGAAGTATCACACATAGCCTTATTTTAACAGCAGAAATGTTGAAATAAAAGACTGTAAGTTGTCAAAGTTGACCCTATAACAAAGGACATGGATATTAAGGATGATAGTGCTGTTCCCCTGTTCATAGCAAAACTGATGGCAGCACAGAAGGAGCAGTTTTGTGCTTGTATTAGCAGCGTGGGAGCTGCATTACTACAGACTTCTGAATGTTAAAAGCCAGATCTTAAAAAACACAGCTTGTCTTTTATCTCTCTAGCAGTTCTTTTACATTTTTTCAGATTGAGAAACAGCATTACTTGATTCTGGACTCTGTCTTTATTTTAAAGTTAATTAAACTCCAGTTCTTAGTATATGTATCTCAGACTACCAAGGGACAGTAGCTGATACATAGGTACTACTGGTCTTAAGTTGCTTTAAGCAAACAACCATTTGAAAGGAATTAAAAGGGCTGACTTTTAAAATGGTAGAATTAAACTTCTGTGATCTTTTTACTGTAATGATGGATGACGTATCTGATCTTGGACAAGCTGTGCCCCTCCTCCTCCGCCTACAGGTGAGATCAGTGGGTCAGGAAAGTGCAGACAAGAGTAGGCTGGAATAAGGAAGATCTCCTTCATTCTCAGATAGAAATAGATGCTGTTGACCACAGATTTTCACCATCATCTTCAGTCCCATAAAGAAAGAAACCAATCCCATGGACTTCAGAAAGGAAACTGGATGGAATGCTTTTTTCTCTCTTAGTTGCTAGCTGTCTTACTTTGATTTGAGTTAGTATACAGTGGCTCTAACCAAAGTATGCCTTTGTGCTGCAAAAGCCTTCACTAAGAACACCAGCTATTTGCACACACTTCACTTAATGTGAGTATGGGGTGAAAAAACCAAGAAATAAAATAAAGGAACATGACTCACTATATACTTAATTTTAGGATTTGCAGCCCAAACAGTCTACAAATAATTCTATCAGTGATTATCCTTGGGGTTTTTGACCCAAGTAGAGAGTTCAGCCCCACACCTGTGATGCTGTTTTTGGCTCCTGCTGGCTAACTGCAGCTGTGAAACACTAAAATTAAAGCAAGGCTGGTGAGAGCTTAATAGCCAACCATCAGAGCAGCAAATGCACTCCCCAGATCAAGCTAGGGAAAAGTAGTAACTGATAATTCCCATCTTATATTTAAACCATTACTTTCAGTAGGAAATGTGTTTTCTGTTCATTTTAGCAAAGCCACAGCCACACTGCATTATGTGGTTGACTGCAATTCCATGCATTAAGTGATTTTCAACTTGTACAGCATAGCCAGAGAAATGCACAGTGAAGCAGAAGGGAAAATGAAAAAGGAAATTTAAATGCTATAAAATCTACAGCATCTCAATTTCCAGAACAGATAACCCCAGATACAGGAATCCTATTTCATGGCTAAAAAAATACAAATCAGATAGTGAGCCAAGCATTCTGCAAGAACACCTTGCTTATCTAGCTTGACCATCTAGTAAATACATTTCTATCAGCAGCAAATAAGATAGAAGTATCTGTCTTGTTAAAAGTGATCTCCAGTATCCAACCTTTACAAGCTTAGTAAAGAACCCATGCTCCTGTTAAACCCTTGGGTTGGCCCAGTACACAGAAGAAAAACAAGACAGACATTTCACAATGTAATAGGAAACTTAGTTTGCTGAAGAGGAAAGTGGCAAATTAGCCCCTAGGAAGTACAAAAGCTGGCATGCTATTTAATTAGGTGTCTGGGACTATCAATTTTGATGTTTCTAATTTATTTTGCACATTTAGTGCATGTTTGTTTTTAAGCCATTTCAGAAGGGGGAAAAAAAACCTGCCGAGATGAAGCTTGACATCTTTAATAATTGTAAAGAAAATAAAAACATTTATCAATTGCTGGTTAAAGGTATTTGTCACTTTAAGATGATAAGAAAGTATTCTGTGAAATAAAGCATTTAGCTTTCAAATGGGCTAAATGGGATTCCATTTCATCTCAGTCTCAAACTCTCATCCTGGCACTTGTGGTAATTTAGCTGGCCTGTCATTTCTATGAAGGGCTCTGCTTACTTTTAGAAGATAAACCAGAGAATTAGACTACTCACAAAATCCTTGATCAAAACCTGCAACGATCTTCAGAATGCCCTGTACCTATGCTTGGTATATTTATGATACCAACAAAATGGGTATGATGCCAACAAAATGGGTTTCCATAACCCTCTTTGAAACTGCTCTGAATGTGTCTTGCTGTATATTAGTTAATTATTTGTCCTGATTTCTTAGAAGCAAACATCGGCCTTTGATACAAATCACAGAGGGTGGATGGGGAAATGTATTTGCTGAAATGAGAATTAAGCTCATTGTTTATAAATCAAAATGGAAAGACATCCCCCACAGGTGTACTTAGCATTCACAAACTGCCAGCACATATCTGGTTCAAAATATGAAAGAAACCAG
Organism: Parus major; assembly: GCF_001522545.3. NCBI lineage: Eukaryota > Metazoa > Chordata > Aves > Passeriformes > Paridae > Parus > Parus major. The sequence goes on along the minus strand of NC_031770.1, from coordinate 60,718,431 downwards.
ATTCTTTGTCCTACAATTTCTTCCCTCTCAAATTCCTATAACTCAGTACACAGAATACACTTAGGAGCCTAATACACTAAAGAAAAAAAGATTCAAGGATCTTACTCAGGTTCTAAGTTATTTTCACCCCAATTTTAAAAATAATAACAGTAATGGCATATTCATTCTTGCTAAAAGCAAAGACATAACCAGTTGCCCTTTAAAACATTTTTTTTTTACTCACAACAACATTATGTGCTGTTGCTTCAGAAAACTCGATGAGTATAGACTGGAGCGTGCCTTGAAGGTTCAGTGATGCAGCTGTCTAGAATCCCTCATGAGTCTTGAGAAACTTCATGAAAAGTAAAATAGCTTCACTACTAAACAGTCAAGTGCTGCCTGATTATACTAAAGCATTTCCACTTGGGTTTGACGTTCTTTAGGGCATGGGAAAGAATCCAACCACACAGGAGTAACAGCTGGGCTACTGGATAAAAAGGAGCCAGGGGGATAAAGGCACAAAACAAAACACTACTCTTCCCCACGTTCTCATTCCTGTCTATTCTCTAACCTGAAAGGAAAAATTGAACTTTTATTTTTGGGGAAGAGAGACTTAAAATCTTCCTCCATTGGTGCTTCAAATATTAAGGTGCAGGATCAACAGGGTGGAGGTAAGTTCCTTATCTTCTCTAAGGTGCCAACTCAAAAACACATCCATTTCCTCAGCATTTCTCTTGGTTGCTTCAGGCTATATTAATTGCTGAGAAAGCCATACAGTAAAACATCCCCAGCAGATCACAGAATCTGCTCAAAACTACAGAATCTTAACAGGCAATCCAAGCCTAATTCCCATCATTGATGTGTCTCCAAGTCCTCAAACATATGTAGTTACCTCACGAAAACTCAGAACTCCTGCCACACTGCAGAAATTGTAACATGGATTTCCATCCAAGATACTGTCTTCCTTTCTTAAGGGAGCTTATTCCATGATCTTGAACTAGTTATGCCTGGTCAGAGCAAGAATGCATGTCAGTGGCACACAGCCCAGAGCTTCCTTCTTTACATGCTCCCACAGAGTACTTAGGTCCTTGGCTCAGATCTCAGCCCCTGCTGGATTTAGACACAAGCGCATCCTAACCAACAGTACAGGAAACTCTCAGTCACAGATATGTCTATATGGTTTTTCTCTCACAGATGTTTATTTTTAAATCTCTTTAAGGCACTGTGTGTCAGTTTCTTAATTTCTAAAAAGAAAACGTTCCCCACTGATTTATCCAATTACTTGCATAGTCACTGGCATGAAGTGGAGACTGAGTTCCAAACCTTCCAATCAGCCCAAATACACCCTACCAGTAAAAATGCATTGAAGAAAGACATAAACATATCCATGCACATCTTAACAGAATGCTGAAGTACTCACATCATCCAGTCAACTAAGGACAAGCCATTTCAGGGCATGATACATCATGGCCTTCCAAGATTTCAGCTAGAGTTTGTGTAAAGAACCAGGCCAGCAGCTTTGCACAGGTACAGGATATGGGAATGTGCAGATGTGTGTGTGGGTAGTTGATTCCTTGAGCAGTGAGAAGACACCAAAATACATTTAAAAACCTGAATCAGTGATAGTGAATGAGTGCTAGAAGCTCCTCACTAACACAAAGGTTCTCCTATAAAAGCACCATTAAAATTGAAGGATACTTTCTCAGCAATTACACAAAGAACTAACTAGAATGAAAAAATAAAAGCTGTCCTTCCACTGGTAATCATCTTTTGCAAGCTGCTCTTAAAGACACTGGTCTCATGTTGGGGAACTTGTATTTTGCAGCTTTAGATGCACCTATTCCACAAATGAATAAACCTCTCAACTTTCAAATAATTAATTTCCATCCTAGTTAAAAAAAACCAAAACACCAAATAAAATAATCTTCAGTCTCATTCCAAATGAATTATAGTTCTATTTTCAGCACAGTATTTACCTTTACATAGTAATTTCACTAATCTCTATTCAGTGGGTGATTAGGACAGTAGAGAATCTGCCCGGGATTTCTCTGTGGTTGCACACCAAATACGCCTGCCTGACCTAAATGGCAGGAATGTTAATGCCATTTTAAATGGACAAGTCATTAAATGATTCAGTTTAATGGCTGCTTTACTGAAAGCTTTGTTTGCAAAAAGGTCAAGCCCATTTCTTATGCATAAACCATCATTTATGTTTTGGTCTTCTAACCAATGCCTCCAAATTGGCAGGCCCACCCCATACAGTTCCAAAAATGTCCTTCTCTGTCCTTAGGGCATCTTCCAGTGGGAGCTCTCTTCCCGCTGTCACCACCTTTTTCACAGCCCGAATCACAGCGGCCGGACCGTGTGTGTAGTGACTGAGCCAGGCCCGGGCCTCTCCCAGCGCTCTGGTTTGGTCTGAGGACGGCAGCGTCTCGTCGGAGAGCCCCAAGCTCAGAGCTCTCTCGGGGTCCACCCGGGCAGCCCCGGCCAGCAGCTGCAGGGCTGCCCCGCTGCCCACGATCCGCACCAGCCGGGCAGCTCCTCCCCAGCCTGGCACCAGACCCATGTGCTTGTGGACAAACCGAATTTCACTTCCAGGCGTCATCAACCTGTCAATGAAGAACACACAGAGGTCAATCCGTGCACTGACTTTTGTTAGCAGCTCGATGGCCCTTAATTTTCTATTTTCTCCTCTGCTTCCAAAGGCTGATACAACTTGACAGCATGCTCATTACTGCTGGAGCTGCTGTATCTTAATTTTTACATCACATGGTGCCGTAACTGCAGCTTTTGGCCCTTCTCAAAATTAGATACATATGCTGCTACAAATAAAAATTCTTAGTGCCCATACTGATACCTTTAGTCAGTTCTAAGTGTTGAAAACAGAACTGCAGACAGAGGACATGTTACATTTATTCACACTGCCTTGCTAATTCATTTCTAAACCAAGAGGGTATTGGGTGAAACCCAAGCAAACTAATGTACAAAACATTTTTCAAGAGGATGGATGTGGTCCTAGTACTGAGCTGAACTGGGAAGGTTCTGTAAGCACCATGGTGATTACAGCATGGGTGGGGCTTTTTTGTTCCATATTTTAGAGATCCATGTGAGTTTGATTTCTAATTGCTCATTACAGAGAGGGAAATCAGCATGGATGCTCAACTTATGGCTCACAATGCATAATATAATTGTTTTCTATTTATGCTTGCAATGTGTCATAGAATTGCTCCCCTCTAGAAGATAAGCAACATTCCTCTTTCCAAATATGTCACATCTTTCTTTTCTATGCTTCTTCTGTACAGCTTCTCACCTCCTTTACTTAAGACCTCATCCTAGGGCTCATTAAGCTATCTCCCTGGAGGAGCTCTGCTGCAGCAGATTGTTCTGTCTTCACACAGTGGTCACACTCACACACGTTAGGTTAGTGGAAAAAACCTCTAGAAATAGAAACACAGAAAAGATGTACAGAAACAGACCACTACTTGCTCTTTCTCAAAAGTGATTTTCAGCAGTGTGGTTTCTTGTGGCTGATTGTAAGGCAAAGGATAAAAATTACACTTGTGGAGTAGATTAGCTTCTAGTTCATGTACTAATTGGCTTTTTGAAGACAAATCTTGTAATACTGAGGCTAGTATTACCATACCACAAGTCATGGTTTCCAAACCATGCAGATTTCCATAGTGAAAATACTGAGGTGAGAAGCTTTGAAATGGGAAAGAAAAGGAAAATCTTTAAAAATGCAACTACTTCTAGGAACTCACTGTTCTCACATCTGCTTATTGTTAATTTTAAGTTTGCTTGGTTGCCTTATTCTTAACCAGAGCACCATCAGCATTCATGCCACACTGTACAGCATCAGAATTGAAGAGCTTACGCTTTATCCCAGATCCAGCACAATGCACAAAAGCAACAGCTGACGGGCCAGATTGCATGAAAGCCTTTTTGTAGAGATAGCAGGGGAAGGTTGTGTGACAAAAGGAAGAAAGCAGAGTATTGCAGGGGAGGAAAGGCTTTAACCTAACATTATCAAGTGCTTCCCAGACCCAGCAAATCCCAGGGAACTCAGGTCTCTTTTCTCAAAAGAATGATTCTGCAAGTATTCCAGAACTCCTTTACTGGCTCAGCTTACTCCGCAATTTGCTCACATCCAGTGTCTCACTGGAAAAGCAATAATGAAAACATTATTAAGGGTTTAATTCTGGCTGTGCCAAGTGATGTGAGGCATTAGAAAAGAAAGGGTTATGGGCAGCTGGGCACCCAATGCTAGACAATCTGTAGGCAGTCTCACAGGACAGCCACCACAGGTGGAGGTCATGTTGCACTTGTATGTTGAAACTGAGATTGTTTCAGACAATGTTTAGTATGTGGGAAGGGCTCTGTTTCCCTGCAGAGTCTTCACCCCCCTCAAAGAAAATGGAACCAAACACCATGAAAGTAAACCACTGACAGCTTAACTCACAGAGAGACTGTGAGGCTGCAGTTTCCAGAACCTAACTGGGATTCACCTCTTCCCACAATGCTCCTTTGAAAAAGCTCCACAAAAAATACTGAGATAAGTGGTAGTCAGTGGAAGGTGTAACTGTAGTATTGGACTGTCTTCAGGCTTAAGAAAGGTATCTTTGGTTTTTCAGACATTTCAACTATGAATCCTCTCCTGAAGTCACAATTTCTTACAGAGACCACCCATCATACTCTGTGTTAGATTTATCACTTGCAGTCCCCATGCCCCAGGAAGCAATGGAGACCTGAGCTCATGTCTGAAGAGGAGGAAGCAGCTGCCAAGCTAGCCTGGGATCAGCCTCTGAATGCCACTAGCTGCAGCCTCGCATACGTATTTCCCTGTTATTGTATGAAAGTAATTGAGTCTATCTTCTGAGACATGACAGATCTGGTCTCCTATTAAAAGAATTTATGTAAGAAAAGCACACCAAGAATTACTTAACATAAAAAGGCAGACAGGAAAAAGCCGGAAAGACCAAACTACTATTGCTGAGCTGTTTATATCTTATTCATCTAGTACTGGCCCTGCCTGAGACAGAGTAGTAGATGAATACAAAATTAACCCTCATTTTGAAAGTATGCCTGTTCTTGACTTTCACATTGAAGGAATTAAAAAGGGTCCCCTGTATCACAGGGGAAGGTTGTATTGCTAGACTCCTACACATATGCCTTCTCTGCCCTAATAAAGAAAATCTGTTGCATGACAGTACTGAAAAATATTTATTCAATGTAATTAATGTACAAAGTGACAGAAGATCTTATAGTTAGCAGGGGAATGTCCTTCAGAAATGTGAAGGGTACCAATTTAAATTGGAAATAAAGAGGTTAATAAGGTAATATAAGCCCCAAAGTGCAGTTGAAACCTTCTTGGAGAACCTTTTATTTCCATGTTATGAACACTATAGCCCCCTAGGAAGAAAGCACAGCCACCATGGGCCACATCCAATTTTGTGTTAGTCATCTAAAGAAAACGAGCTACAGCAAATGTTCCTGGTGTACATTTTAAAATGTTCTCAGCTGCACTAAATGTTACGAATCCTCCCCCTTTGATCTGAGGATTCCTCCATTCTGTGACATCTCATTGCACCCACAAACAACTGACTGTCACATCACACCTCATCACATCACTGGCAATGCACGTGAGAAGAAACCTTGTTTGTTATTAACACTGCAGTCTAACAAATCCCACTATTATAAAGGTACACTTGCTCCCCAAAGGCAGCACTTGCTCTGAGTTAACAGCTATGCTTTCCTTTGCTAAAGTATTTCCCAGTCACTTGAAGCCAGAGGATATACAATAAAAGCTAAAAATGTGAACAAAAATATACTTTCTCAATTTTTCCTGCCTGCTTATTATACATACTGATGTTACTGAGCTGTTCCAATGGGCATAATTGGTTCCTTGGCAGAAGTAAGATTATATTAAGATTTGTGCTGGCCTTACCTCATAATTTCCTGGACTTCAAGGTTTGAGTTATATTTAGCATTTTGACAAGGCAAAGGTACTAATCAAGTTTACTAGGGAGGGACAGATACCACCCTCCATTTCATGCTTTTTAAAAGCTCCTAGAACTATGCTTTTGAAAGCCATTATAGGGGAAAAAAGACACCTAAAATATTATATGTGTTGCCAGCAACCTGAATTTTGTTCCTATTCCCTGTTTGACTCCCAGTGTCACATAAGGACACAGCTCCTGACTTCTGTTCCTCCCCTTTTAGCTGGCCTGAGACTGGCACACCACAGAGGGAGGCAGCCGGCATCACACAGTGCTGCAGCACCTGGTTCCCAGCTATGGCTGTACCCAGACATAGCAGCCAGAACTGCAGGAGATTACTTTTATCTCCCCCACAAATACTTTGGCATCTGGCTCTCAAACCACCAATATTAATATAAAAAATAAACAGAGCTTACATTTTGGGTCACAGTAAGTTCCCTCACCAAATCCGCTACCTTCTTCTATAAATTTCAGTAACGCCTATCTGCAAGGTGATTGAACCAACACAAAGTGGAAACTTGTCCAAAAACAAGAATCAAAGGCCTTGGGGTAAAATTAAAAGACACCTATGATTTTAGCATGCTATAGAACAAGAGTCACAGAGCTAATAATAAGTCTTCATGTAGAACTACATATTTTGCAAAACATCGATGCAGGACACCCAGACAGATAAAAAGCAGTGTCTGTGGTAAGCCACACAACCACTTTGGCACAGGGAGATGGGGAGTGGGGGTTATGGTCAGTTCATCACATGTTGTTTCTGCCACCACGCAGGAAGAAGAGTCCTTGCTCCGCCCCAGTGTGGGGCTCCTCACACAGAGACAGCTCCCTGCAAACTTCTCCAGTGTGATTCACTCTTCCACAGGGTTCTGTCCTTCAAGAACAGCCCGCTCCAGTGTGGGTCCACAAGTGCTACCAGGAAATCTGCTCCAGCCTGGGCCTCCCACAGGTTCACAGCCCTCTCTTGGGCATTCAGCTGCTCTGGTGTGGGTCTTCTCCAGGGGCTGCAGGTAGATCTTTGCATCCCCATGGTCCTCCATAGGTTGTAGGGGCACAGCTGCCTCACCATGGTCTGCAGTGGAATCTCAGCTCCGGTACCTCAAGCATCTCCTTCCTCCTCCTCACTGACCTTGGTGTCTGCAGGGCTCTTCTCTGGCCACAGTTACAACTGCACAGTAACTTTTCTCTCCTTTTTAGATATGCCAGCACAGACACATTACTGTAATTCCTGATGGGCTCAGCCTTGGCCAGCAACATGTCCATCTTGCAGACAGCTCTACCCAACATGGGGGAAGCTTCTGGCAGCTTTTCACAGAAGTTGTACCTACCAAAACCTGCTACCAAAACCTGGCCATACAAACCTGAAACACCACCCAAACCACATGTGCAACTATTGCAGGCACAGGAAAGGAGAGCTGTTAAAGAAAAAAAGGAAACTACCAGGAACATGGTAACAGAAGGAAGGTTATCAAAAGTCAAACACTTGTTTTAACCAGCAAAGAACAGAAGAACAAAGTTGATTTACAATGCTGCCATACACTTTGCCCAACATGTATGGCTTTCTAATACACTCATCAATACAGCATCAGCTTAATTAACTCTTTTTGAATTAAGCAACAGCAGTGTTATGCTGACACATGGCCAAAACAGCTTTTTAAAATACAGACTGCTGGGGAGTGCAAGTTCAAGAGTTTGTTGAGAGGTCAGCTATGACATTATCTGCAGATGGTGTTTATCATGCAAATTTAACTTCCATTCCATGCCAGGTGGACATGAAAATTTAATGATCTTGCTGGCAAGTGGACAAAAGCTCATGTGTAACTGGTTTTGTAACTTTTCTTGGTGAGTGCTACCAGGACAGTTCATAGCAGCAGCAGTTCTCACATGCATACTGGACCTTAACTGAGCAAGAAAGCCAGTCCACTGTCCACTTCTTCCCTGTTTTCAAGTTGCAGCTTCTCAAGACTAAAAATATAATCCCTGTCTCACCACTTCAAGAGTAAATTGCACCTCATAATCTCACCCCATTGTCCTCAGCATCCCAGGGGACAGACACAGCAGATATCAGTACTGATGGTGGGGTCCTGAAGCAAATGAATGGGACTCAGGCAGCAGTTACACGGGTACTATCTGTAATCTGATCTCACTTCTCTTGCTGAGGCACACAAAATCCAACAAAAATACAGTGCTGCTCTTACACACAAGTGCTGCTGAACGTATGCAGTGATGGTTTGTTTTTAGTCAACTAAACTGTTACAATACATTAACACAAAGCAAGAGAGAGTTGTGATTATTGAATTTGTACCATCAGAGCAAAAAATAAACTACCTGTTCTTTTATCTATATAGCAAAAGCCTTGATTTCAGATTAAACAGAAGTCCTTTATTTCAGGTTGGTTTAGTGCACCGCATAAATCAAGTAATCTTTTCTAGGCTGCATTCTAAGCTTCTTAAATAGGAAAAAAAAAAGCAGCTTTAAAGTGAATGGCTGAAATGCAATAAATGTTCAGATAAGGAAGAAGCGGGTAGTTAGATATGAAAGCAATTCTATAAGAGAGAAACATCACCTTTGCTGCAAATGTACTCAGATAATTCTGTAGCTTCAGTTCCTTGGCTCAGGTAGGAATACTAAGGGATCATGCCACAGGAAAGTGGCAGCTCTAAAAGCTGGACCATAAGGAGCAAATAATTGGGACTGCAAATGCTCTTAGTCAGAGGTTTGGGGAAAGATAATCACTTAAGCAGTCAAGCACTGTGGAATTTCACACTACTTTGAACTGTTCATGTAGCACATACCAAGCCATTTGGAATCTTCCAAGCTCACTCTTTTCTCCCCCTTTTCTTTAGCAGGCATGTGGATTTGCAAGGTTTAACTTGTCCCTAGTGCTCACTCCACCTCTGGTATCTGTATTCCAAATCTCAGAGTCAGAAAGATATACCAGATATCATTCACTTTCCCATTTAGTATGTCTTACACCTGTTCTCTCCACCATGGAAAGACAGATATTAAAGCATAAAACTTCCTTAGCAATAAGATACAATTTCTTCAGGCATTGTATATGAATGCTCTTTGGCAATTGCTGCAAAACTAATCCCTACCTTCTCCAGAATGTTTAACAACAAAAGTAATTCTTAAGTACAACCTTGAAAACACAACCTGAATATGAACTACTGCCTTGATATTTTCACAAAGCCATGGAAAGCCTGAAATGACTAAAGGTAAGGCTGCAGTCTGTGCCTGCAGAGATCTGACCTGGAAACCTAAACACCAATAAGTTAATTACATGACAACATCGTGTTCTTGTACTGACAACTTGTCTTGTGTAAGCCTTGTTCAATATTCCAATACACAAACCTTCCACAGTTATTAGAGAAACTCATCTTTAAATAACAAATGTATGAATCAGTCATTTTTGCAGTAAAAATGAATTTTGAAGAAGCAAGGTACTGTGGGAAGAATATTCTGCAGAGGAAATATGCAGTACTATACTAAAATAATTTAGCCAGTCAGCGAAGTTGCTGATTAGCAGCTTCCAGTCCTTACTTCAATTTTCATGACAGATGTTTTAGAGTTAGACCCTTAAGAATAAGAATGTCGCTTCCAAAAAAGCAAGCTGGGACTAATTAATCTCTCTCTGCCTATCCAGTGCAGTGTCTGGGCAGTTTGTTTATCACTATACCATCAAATAATTACCTAGGTACTCTGTAAAGGGATTATATACACAAAATGGCTACAGATTTTTCTGAAAGTCATCTTACTACACTCTCTATCACCAAAAAACCCCACCTTAGTTCTCTAAAAAAAGTTAACAAGTGGATTAATTCTGAGAAGAGTTAGTCATAATTTTACTTATCTTTCAATCTCACTTGATTAATTGGATAGCCTTTAAAGAACCAAAAAGACACAGATAAAACATTTAATCAACAACTCCTTTCTAATTCTATTTAAAAGATTTTTTTAACTGGAGCAATGCAGTTATGGCAAGCCATAACTGTTACATGCTTTCCCAACACAGCTTGCTAGTATTAATTCCCTCTGCATCTCTCCCATATCTTCCTCCTCACTGAGAGCTTCTCATGTTTCTGCCCCATGAGGAGAAATGATAAGGCAATTAGATATTTCAGCAGTTGCTACTTCAGACCTGTGACAGCACAAAGTGAGACTTCCAAAGTGCAAATACTCTAAAACCAATAAAAGTAAGGATTTGTGCTACATGCTTGTGGTGATGGTCTATGCAGACCACTATGGCATCAAGAAAGCAACCCCCCCCGCAAATGTTTGCTCTTTCTGAAAATCCTTTAATCACAGATAATCACTTTATAGATTACTAAATGGTAACCACTAAAGAACATAAAAATCAAGACAAAATAGTTTAAAGATAGTCTGGGGGAACTGCATGCCTTGTGCTTATCTTAGATACTGCTGCTAAAAGATGCTCTGCAATTCCAAGTTTCAACAGGCTAAAAGAAGACTGTGTACACTAATAATCTTTCCTGTTTATCAGCTTTGATCCACAACCTTTTCTACAAGAAAGCAATGGAAAGAACTAGGTCCAGCTACTATTTTAACAAGCCCATCAGAAAGCCATGCCTCTCAAATCATTTCAGTGATATAAAAACACTCCACCAATTCAAATCATAAAACAGTATAACTTCTTTATTTCAGGTTTAAATAAATTGATACCCAAGAAGCAAAACAAAAAAAACAAACAAAAAAATCCTCCCAAGCACAGAATGTTCTAGGCACACTCTAAATCACAGTGTCAAAGGAGTAGGCTTGATGCCATCCAAAGAACTTTCACTAACACAAATGCTTGCTTTTCTCACAGCTCTTCTCAAATTGCTTTACAGAGACTATATGGACTTTTATTTATAGTTACTGAATTATTTTTTAACACTCATAGTGTATCCATTTTCCCCCAACTCACCACAAAAGCTAAGAATCAAACTTTATGTGAAGTAGCCCAGAAAAATTTCTCATGTCTCCCTAGCACATATTGCCTTTACCCCCTACCTTTGCTGTCCTTCTGTCAGATTTTCCAATGCATTTAATGGAACTCTATGGATCAGGGTAAAAATCAGGTCAAGTAAATAGACTTCTAATTACAGAAGTATTTTCTTAAGTAAGAGTTAACATTCTTCTAAGTTGTTGGGGAAACCTGAGGGCACTTCCCAGAGGGGAGCAAAGGGACCTAAACAAGGAGAATTGCATTCTTCAAAGAAGGCCTTAATCTAGCAATTTATAACGTGACTATCACGCTTTCTCACATCACCCAGAATAAAATGAAATGCAGAACAAATTGAAAAGCAAAGTCATGCTTTCATCTAGAAGCCTAAAAACACTTGGTTGATACAAAAATTCTGAAAAGTGGAGTCTTGAATCTAAAAAATCTAAAGTGAATCTAACAAATTGAATATGTAGCAATGACAAGGGTTAGAAAGGAAGAACTAGAACACTGGGATACCAGTGCAGAAATTGCTAAATGGACATAAATAACTTTAGGAGGAACATGGTCTCTAGGAATAAACAGGAACTTCAAGTGTGGATAACCACCACCTACTAATCAAATATTGAGATACTCAACATAAGAGGAACCTCCAAAATCAACAAAGTCAGCTCAAAGAGGCTGCAAGATTACCAGTTCTAAAAGAAGCCATTCCAGGGAAGAAGCACAAAAATAACACTGCTACTAAAAAAAGATCCCTTGGATAACTGGAATTAAGTGATAATAGGCAGACACAGAGAACTGCATGTCCCCCCAAAAAGAGCATCTCATCAGTAGCAAAGTCTGCACTGAGAAAAATCAAGAAAAGGCCTTTCAGCAGCACAAAAGAGCTCAGTAAGGCAGCAGAGAAAACCCTCTGGGAGTGAACCCTGATAAGACCCAGATTAAAACTGGTCTGTACATGATTGTGTAAGAACAACCAGAGAAGTGAAATAGGATCTGTTTTTTAAACACTTCCATGATCTAAGGAGACGGGCTAAAAAAGGGCCAGAAAGATTGTTAGTCTGAGAGGTATAATAAAAGGAAAGAAACACAGGGAAAAACTCCTGCTAATATCCTGCAAGGGGAGTAGCACAATCTCAATCAACACAAGGTAATGCCCCCCCCCCCACCCTCAAAGTCTCCTGCAGGTGACATCTGCTGTCACACCTGCTGCCATCCACACAGACTTTCAATCTCATTCTGGACCAGAATCTCCCATGAGTCAGGTACAGATGGAGGCTCACACAGCAGACCTTGATTAGGGGGTTTAAATCAAATTTTTTACCTCAGGCTTGACACTTTTTCACCCATGGCTTCACAGAAGCCAGAGAGAAAAAAGCATGCTATAAAAAGCTACATTTCTTCTAAAAGGGATAAATGAAGCTGGGTATTAGAAATCGCAAAAAGACATTTTCTGCAGCAGGAATGAAAAATTGAATTAGACAGCAGATCACAAGGCAAGAAATAAGGGCCCAAAGAAAGCATGACTGATTAAAACTCCACAAGCAGTATTAAAAGAAGTAAGATGAGCCTTTTTATTTTGTTTTTCTCTTCCCAGTCATTTTTCAATAAACTGACAGGAAAGAAAATTACTCAGCCAAACCACAAAGTGAATCTGCTCCATTTTCCAGGATGATACTTCTTTAGGCTCCTATCAATGCCCACATGTTCCATCCCCACCACTGTGCTGGGGCTGGGCAGCACCATGCAGGAGGGGTTGGTGGAGATGGGGATAGGGCTGGCCAGAGGTTACATGCAGCCCTATCTTGGCTCATGCAGCCAGGACATGTGTGCTGCACACACACATTAGGTAGCCCCTTGTCCACCTGTGATGCGACATAAAAGCCATGTGTGCCACACATCACTCCCTCATCCCACCTTGTGCCTAAGCATCCAAGTGAGCTGAGCAGTTACAGAAAAGAACAGAAAAAGTAAATTAAAAGGTCTTTTCTAGGTAGGAGAGACAAACTTTTTCCAATTACACTGATATCAATAAAGACTGCCCTGTCCACAGGTGCTGCCTTGGACCTGTTTAATACCCTCTGTGCGCACACTGGCAAGGAGCAGCATGGTTTTACAAAGGCTTATTGAACACATTCAGGGCTCAGATCACAATTTAAGAACACATAGAACTAAGAGAATAAAGCAAATAGTTACAGTGGGGAGCTCTAATCCCCCTGAAGTGTGCAGTATAAACTCTCAAAATGGCATGAAATCTCCCAGAGCCATAAAGTTGGACGGATGTCCCATCATTCAAGATGCAGTGCCTGGATCCTCCTTACTCCTGCAGATGTACAGCAGCAATCCACAGGCTACTGCCCTATTTCTCCTCCCCTGCTAATGACCAATATCTTACTGACAATCTCTTCTTCTAATTCCCAGTTATGATTATATTTGAATTACCCTGGTGTCAGTGGGTCCCAGGCACCTCAGTTACCATACAATCATTTTCAGAGCAGTTTTCATCTTCTCATAGCATTTGGGCCTTACCCATGAAGCAGGTTTTAGCTATTCTTTACAGGCTGCCAAAGCCCCCATACACAAGTGAGTGAACACCAAAATAATGCTCACAGAAAAATTACTCATGCTGGAAACCTGAAATGTTACATGAGTCTTTCCTTCCCAAAAAAGAAACTAAAGCTATTTGGATTCTGTTCAAGCAAACATTTTCAACAACAGATATGCCTTTTAGACTAAAGCAAAAACTTCTCTCAGGAAAGTTCCTGTCATTTTACCAGATTCTTTGATGAAAAAGACCACCTGGAGACAAAGGTGTTTGATTATAAATTTTTCAGTCAAATTTAAATGACAGTATTCCTCTAGAAATAATAATAATAAAAAAGTACAGCGGAGCTTGTTTTCAAAGAGGAAATACTGTATTTTTTAATTATATGCACACTTTCATGCAGCATATGCAAACCACATTTATAGCTTTGGCTTCTCACATCTTTATTTTCATCATGTATGTTTATCAAACTCATAGAAAACAGAACAAAATTCTCCCAGACCAAATTCATGAGTCTCTTAAGGCAGGAACATTTCCATCATATTTTCTGTTCATCTCTACTGCTGATACACAAAGGGGAGAAGGGGAATCACAAGAGTGGCTGAGCTTGGCATCTAAAACGTCAAAAACACAGCGATCACCTCAGTCACCTGAATTCAGCTGACTGGAAAGGAAGAACATTTCTTGACATCAGCCCTGAGAGATGCAAGATTGAAGCTGTTCTAATACTTTATGATAGATTTGAAGTATCAGGTTTCTGCAACTCACAGCACTAAAGAACTTAAAATACAATGTATCATCACAGTAACAACCCTTCACAAGACACAGGGTAACAAAACACGCTTTGAAATTCAGCTGTCTCTGCACACGGCGCTACTGAGTGCTGCATTTGCACTTCCTACACAATTTCTGACTAAAGCAAAGAGAGATCATACACTTAGTTGAAATCACTGGTGATTCAATTATAATGGAATGTTGCCACTTTGTCAGGATACCATGTTAATTTCAAACAAAAAATACTGACTGTCACGGTTAGGGGGGTTTTTTTGTGACCGTGACCTAAGTTTTCCAGTTATGATACACGTCTTCAGAGATTTTTTTGGGAGGGAGGGGAAGAGCACAATGATATAACTCAAAGAGACATAAATGAGAGAGATAATTTAAGATTAAAATTTTACATTGAAGCAGTAACCTGCTGCTACTCCTGTCCACTTTTTAATAGAGTGTCAGTTATGCTGATGGGGATCTCAAACCAACTTCAGATCACTGATGTCATGTTCAGACTAGCTAGACAAGAAGCAGGCATGTTTTCAGCAAACTGTAACAGATCCCCCATAAATATGCCTAAAAGTGAGACCAATTATCCCCAAAAGTATTATTTCAACTGCTATCTTTTTATCTATAGTCTTTCTCTTTGACACATACACAAATCCATGCTAATTTAAATTATTGAGGTTTTCTCAGTCTATATATTTACTTTTTCTTTATGAATATGAATAATCCATCAGCACAAAAAATAGGACTGGACGTTAACACCTAGTAACAGACCATGGATACAGCAAAAGTTTTTACACACAAATGTTTAAGCACAATAGGAATGTATTTAACACAAGAAATTACTATCTGATTTATTCTTACTGAGACTGCCGAGTCACAGCATAGTAATTGATTTTTTACTGACTACAGAATCAAATAAGTAGGAAGCCAAAGCCACCAAGGTTAACAAGTTCAAACGGTTTACAGACTTATTTCACACAATTTTGCATAAATCTGGAAAGAAAGGGAGCACAGAGGTCCAGCCTGTGCGGCTCCAAATCTTTGCTAAGACCTTGGGTTGCTTTGGATCAGAAACAAAAATAAAACTGGGGGCTGAAGAGGAAGACTGGAAGTTGCAATTTTGAAGACAATGTTTACAGTGAAAGTAGGTTGAGATTCACACAACGCCTGCTTACACCCAGGGAAATTGAGTCATTTCAGGAACATCTGGTCATTTCAATGAACAGTAACCCTGATGTGAATGATTATCCTTCAGAGATCTACAATGTTAACTACATTGCTAGTTGGAATGATAGAGAGAGGAAAAGTTATTTTCGTGGTCCTTCAATAGCTCATGACAGGGTTGAAAAATGAAAGAGCTAACAGGGACTCAGGAAGACATTCTTTGGAAGCTGATCCAGAGCAAAGTTAGGCAGCTGAAAGATGTGGCTTCAAGGGAAACTGAGGGTATTTAACATCTCCCTAGAGCCAAAAGGAGTAGATTGTATTCTCACCCCCTACAGTTCTTTGCCATCTCCTAGACACTTAGCTCCTCCTTTACACTGGATCCAGCCAATATTAAATTCCCTCATAAGTCACTCTTGTTAACTGTAAAAACAGGAAAACCCAGGCCTTCTGTTTTATCTCACTGGATGCTTTCCAGTGAGATAATTGACTCACACAGGCATCTTCACTAGTGCTTGGCAAACCAGAGGTAAGAAGTGAGCTGAGAATATGCAACAGGGACACCCTCTTCCCATATCCAAGGAAGCTGTTCGGGCACTCTGTCCTCATGAAGCCAAGCTCAGTGTAACCTCACCTCAAAATCAGCAGTCTGGAATACATAAGTGCTTCTCACACTTCATATTATCCAATTAGTGGAGCTATCTGATAATAAATCAATATAAATATATATTATATATATATTTAAAAAAATACTACTGAAGATCAGAAATAATGCATCAAACTCAAATACCTCAAATACCAGTTTATCTAAAGTGAGAATTAGTCACTTCACAGATGCAAGCAGAATGGACAATTCCAGTGCATTTGTACTCTTTTTCTCAAATTCTCTTTGAAACTTAAATACTTCTCTATGGTGGATTAATAGCTCAGTTTACCAGCAAGTACCAGAATGGGTCCAGACCAATATTCTCTAAAATCTGCCTTAGTTTTCCATTATCTGTTTTCCATTATCTGGACTATCTCTGTTTATTATTATCATGCAGCACATTTTATCAGCTGCAGACACGATTGTTCAACAGAAAGGATGTAAGATTGCATGGTACAAGTGGTCTAAAACATAGACACATGCTGATTAAAAAAAAACAAAAATCACTTACCATGGATAAGATGGTTTGGCCTCCCAAAGGCAAAAAATACCCTCCAAAACAAACTATAAAACCCTAGAATGAAATAAATCCCTACAAAAAGACAACTTCAGAGAGAACGCATCAACTCAAATTCATGCTTTGTTGATACTATTTAAATTTCTACTAAAATCAAACAGTGATAAATTTGAATTATAGACTACATCTAAAAATCCTCTGCCTGAAAGACTGTAAAAACAAAACATTCAATCCCAAATGAAAACTGGTAGAAGATCCCCAGTACCAGCCCATAAATACAAATATCATAAGCAAATAACATAAGCTCTTGAGCCCATTTCTAGCAGTGCTTACTTAACCAGATGTCAAATGTGCCATGTCAAAAATAAGAACAGCATTCTCAAAGGCAGGTAATGTGAGGCTTTTAAAATCATAACCAGAAACTTGTAGTAACAAACTTCCCAGGGCTCTAAAAATGTGAAGTGATGTAGGACTGCATTGGAATTCTGAAACTACCAACTGATTTGCAGGAGATTTTAAATACACACACACACACACACACACACACACATACATATATGAGACCAAAATTCTATAGTTTAAAAGTAAACTGTGCCACACAGCAAGCACCTGAAGATGTGAGAATGTGGTATCCCCACCTTAAGTAGAAGTGAGAACCCAAGATTCGTAGACACTGATAGTTGAAAGGAATAGCAAAAGTTGAATGCTCTGCAAAAGCTTATAGTTTTATTAGTAATTTACACACTTGGCATGGACATTGCTATTCTACTCCCTGACCTCTCAGAATAAGCACACAGCAGTGGGTTTTGGATAGGGGGTAGGGTAAAAGGGAAGATAGAGAGATGTATTAAAGAGCATGAGAGAGAAAGAAAGGAAGAAAGAGAATAAGAGAGATCACCAGTTCTGCCTCTAGCATTGATCCAGCTGGAGCATCCAGGGTCCTGGGGTGCACACATGCCCAGGCTTTGTGGGTGTACCTTTTTATAGATATGTTTACCCTGTCCTGGAGGTAAGCTTCTCACTTTCTATGCAAATCAGTTATCATGCACAATCACTTCTTCTAGATCTTTCTATAAATAGGTTGGAGGCTTCAAGGGTCTTTAATGGTCTTAATCCCCCACCACAGTGCATGACTGCTTCTCAACTTCATTCCTGCACTTGTCCTGTACTGTGTTGTGCTTATCTCCAGGTGTCAGAACCAGAACATCTGTCCCAGAAAAGTACTGTTCTACCTCCATATGGTCCCATTCTCCACCCACATCCTGTCCTTTCTCACAATGTTATTACCAACAATCCTTGTTTGGCTCCATGGCTACAGCTATCAGTGTTTGAAATGTACCCATTTTAATCCCTTATCTTTTAGACTTCTACAGAGAACCCACTCTCCGATTTGGCTACTGATCCTTCTTTGATGATGTGGAGCAATGTTAACAGTCACATGAATGAAAAGTGCTTTGTGAGCCTGGACTCTGCAAGGATTCATGAATATGTGAACCCCATCCTGCTCCGTTTGTATCAGGCTCAGCCCAATGAAAAATGTTACTATGTACTGAGGCACCCATATTTCAAACAGCTGTATCTTGTGCACCTAAATGCCCATCCTGATAAAATTAAAAGCCCAAATCCTTCTACAGAGTCAAAGATTTCAAAAGAAGCCCAAGGGCTGTGCTCTGATGTTCTGAAACTAATTTTTGAAAAAGTTTACTGTAGAATACTGAAGTATTTATGACTTCCTCCACTTTTCCTTTTTGAAAGGTGAAACTGAAAAGTTGGTCATAGGGGAGCTACATCTATGCAGAAATTAGATTAACCTCTGCTCTGATTTCCTATAAATTGCATTTAATGCACTAAATACAACTTGTAAAAGTAAATAAACAAATTATAACAGAAACACATACACCAAAAGCTATTTAATAACATTTCATTGTATCTCTTATTAAGTATTTCGTGGAACATGTCTAACACCTTAAAATGTAGTACTAAGCATGCCTACATATTTCACAGAAATACAGAAAACACATCTCTAAAATGAAAGAAGGCAAATTTGATAAATGCAGTATTATTAGCATAAGCTAATAGTTAGCTCAGCACTTACAACAGTAATTAAACTGGCCCTTTGCAATTTAACTGTGTAACACCAACTACAGCTGAAGAAAACATAGTCCATTAATTCATTTTCTAAAGAATAAAAAGAAATTATTGATGTCTCTACCTATGAACCCATTCTGAGATCAGTGGTATGAGAAATGGGCAGTTTTCCATCTCTGCACTCTTGTCCACTGCCTCAATACACCACCTTTTCAATATGATTGCCACGGCAGGGACATGCCTCTACTTGGACTGCAGCAGCATTAGAGAGAAAAAAGGAGGTAGGAGGAAAGAGATTCTGTATCTCAGAAGCACCCAGATACAATGGAAGTCCATTTACCAGGTGATGTAGAACCAAATTTTCAGTCATATATGTGTGTAAAAAACCTAGACAGACATTGCCCCAGAGAGATTTCTCCAAGGAACCAAGACAAAATAGAAGACAAAACAGCTCAGAATTCAAAGTTAGTTATTCTGGCTATTGGTTGGTAATGCACTGCAACAACTGCACTCAAGAGATTATTGTGATCTCCTAATTGCACAAATGGATTCATTACCAACTGTCTTTTCCCCATATCAGTCAGTTTATTGTCCAACATTCCACTACCATTCCTGTTTTCTTGTCTGAAGTCCTCAGCCAATCCTGCCAAATCTTCTCTCCTTACCTTCACACATTGTGTAAGCATAGGACACACTTCAAGTTTCTGCATAAAGGACCCCAAAGCAGGTACTTCAATTATTTGTAAAATTCCATCACTAAATCCAACATCACATTCACTTCTGCAACTCACTGAAATGGCTTCAGTGTCATGCAGAGCTGTAAAAATACATTCACATTTGGCAGCAGAAACCACAAATCACCTTCACAGGCTCAACTGTGGCCCACTGAAAAAAGTCAGTATTTCTTGAAGATATTACTAAAATATTCAGCTATCTCAGCAAGTTTCATACTTCCACCCTTTTACATTACTCAGTGTTGCAGTAATAATTGAGAAAAATAATTACAGTGTCAGAAGTTTTATCTTTCTAATTTTCATATCAGAAAAATTCTGAAAGGAAATTAATTACCTTACCCTTGTCTGGACTGATTTGTCTGATTTTTTTTTTCCACTAGTAACATGTTTATGATCTTTATAAGGATGCTTCTCTTCTGGAGTCACACTGCAACAACACATAAAACAGCTAAGACTGAAGACGATGTTTCGAGAAGACCTCTTCCTCCAGATTAAAGGTGGACTGACCTGAGATGCTTTCACTTTTCATCATTGTCCTTATGTCAGCAATAAATGTGCCAAAGTTCACACAAACTCCTGCTAATCCAATTTAAAATGAGCCAGCTTAAAACTGAATGAGACAATTAGCTACTGCTATCAGAAGAATGTATCAGTTAAGCATCTTAAACCACATCACCTATTTTAAAATTGAATTTGTCCACACCTCTACCTTAGCAGAGATGTGCCTCATGCTGCCAGACCACATTTCAGAGGAGGTTCAGATTTTAGTTCAGGTGAGTTTCTCAAATTATATCAGTGTAGCTAATGTAGTACAAAGTGGCAGAGATAAAAATAAGAAAATACTTCATGCGAAAACCAAGCAGTTTGGTAGTTTAAACAGAAACTGTGAAAAACAGAACTGTATTTGCAAATCTAGAATTAAAAGCAGCCACAACAAACTAATTTTGTTCTTAAAAAATAAAATGTCCAAACAGATTATTCAAAGAAAAAAAAATCTCTGATTTCTGTCTCAAGTTCATCTTTTGTCATCTAGTGACTGAGGACAGAATACCTATTCCATTAATATCTACTTATAGTCCTCAAAAAACCCCCAGAATTTTGTCTACCAGAATTAAAATTCTCAAATTCAAGAGCAATAACAGCAAAGAGTATGTTTCTCTGTCTTGTTGCTGTTATTAATTAAGTCCCATTTGGTGCTCCTGAATTGCTGTTATTTAGTTGCACTGGATGGTTGTATAGAAAGTAATAGAAGATGGATCAACAGCTGTAGTTATTATGAAAATTATGGCAGCGCATGAGAGGAATTGCAGCTGCTCAATTCATGCAAATAAGAGCTACTTGACAATGCCTATAATTACACAGCATGTCAAAACAGCATAGCTGGAGTGTAAGTAGAGACTACATATTTTAGAAAGCCAAAAGATTTCCATTTCATTATATTCCCATTCCCTAAACGCCTATTTAGAGATAACAAGAAACACTTTCTGTCGACAGGCTCACAGATACAGAAAGGTCTGCTGAGTCTCCCAGGTGCATTCTCCTGCCAGCACTGCAGCTGTCAAACACAGAGCCTCTCTGCTGTTTCCCAAGCATTTGTAACACAGCCTGGACTCACATCACAGCTGGCACTTCAGCTCACTGTGTGCTGAGCAGATATGAAGAAAGATTCAGCCACATCTACTTTCAAAGCAAAGGTAGATTGCTTCCAAGTGGCTCAGACAATGCAGATACCATCTCCTCTATCCAAAGCCTGTTCCTGATACCTGGAACAGCACTGTAATATTCTAGTTTACTTTACTTTTGAGTGTACCTTCTTTCAGATTGTTTGGGGCAATTCCATTCCCACTTCAGGCACTAAGACCTCTTCAAGAGCATATCTCCTTTTCTTACATGTAAACTTCGCTAAAAGCTCCTCATTTTCAGAGATGCTGCCCACTGTGCTTATCCTGTTACATCTGTAGGCTGCTTGCACATTAGCAATGGTTTATATAAAGTGACATTTTATTACTTTAGTGTCTTCCCATTCCTGTTCTGCCTGTTTAATTAAAGCCCTCTTCTTTTTTTGCCTGTTGTTTCATGCTAGCAAATCCCTGCACCTGCAATTAAAAAAAAACAAACCAGGGATAAATCGTCATTTGTTTTCCTCTGCACCTCAAACTCTTGTTTCAACAGCTGTGCAGCACAAAATTATGTTACAAATAATAACTCCAGAACAAGAAATACAAGAGTAATGAAGAGGTTTATTTATTTATTTTTACTGATGACATTCACATAAAGAGAAACGGGGAGATACACAATTTTGCAGCCCTCCTACCTATCACTCAGGGGTGAGCTGCACCCACTTGTTGTACAACACAGTCAGTTACTGAAGTTCCTTACTGCTCTTGTTTCACACAGTGATTCAAACCACATAACCTGGCAGAAACCACAACTTTTCTTTTCCTGTGAAGTCTGATGACAAAAATCTAATTGCAAATGCCTTGGAATCCAGGAACATGACTCCTGGTAGAATTGGTACCTCAAGCTTCTAATGTTTCAGTTGGACAATGATTAAATCACTGACCCAATACAACAGCTACACAACTTGTCAGCCTTACCTGAAATCACATGCTGTGGTAAGTTCTGCTCCTCCTCCAAAAGCTTTTCCTTGAACTAGTGCAACACTGATCAAAGGCAACCTACACAAGAGACTTTAGTAAGCAAAATTCATGCTTCTATCCTTTCAGAAATTACAAAACAGTTCTACCAAACCATTTCTATTGCAAAAGTTGAGAAAAATATACTTTTCCAATTTATTCAAATAACTACATATTTGTGGGCAATCAGCACAGTATCAATTCTACTTATGTCAAAATTACTATTGCATAATTGATACAGAATCCCAAAATGAAACAGCAAGATGGATATTTTAAATGGAATCAAAATAAATGTCATGTACTGAAAAATATGTTATGAAAAATACCTGCTATAGAATATACCTAAAAAGGTAAGGAGTGACAAGATAGCAACATAAGATTCTACTCTAAGCCAGTACACCACAGAAAGAAGCAGAAAGAGACACAAAGAACTGAAGGGCTGTGTTATCTAAAATTAATGAGATTTACCATGACAGCTTCAGCAGCTTCTTCAAACAGAGTGCTACTATCTCAGTCATCAACAAAACTTTTTTTGCAGACAAAACCTTTTGAGGAAAGCAGCAATCTGTTACCTTTGTTGGTGTTGTATTTAATCATGTTCAAGGTATTTAATCATGTTCAAGGTAATTCTAAGGACAGAGGGAAGGAAGAGTATGTTTCCCCACTGCTGATGTGAAATGAATACTAATGAATAGTGATTTAGGATAAGGCAAGTTTCCTAAGAAATGAAGACAGCTGGTTAGTCGCAGAATTTTCACACTAATACAGCTGTTTCATCTTTTACTATGAAGAGATTTTGAGCAGTTTACAAACCATTCAGAAGTCAGCATCCTAATCATAGCCACATGTCTGGTTTTAGTTCACCTTTAACAGAAGCACCAACACTTTATTACAGCCCAAGTTCACTTACAAGCTGCAGCACAGTTCATACAATACATGGCACAAGAGAACCCACTGGAAGAGGGAAATTTTTTCCTGTGGTTTATGAGAAACCAGAAGATGTGGGTCCAAGACGGCTACATCCACACTCAAATCCATTTGAGGCACCTGTTTCAGGATCACAGTCAGCCTCAGCTCTGAGGGAGACTAATCCCATCTACAACAGATGTCCCCAGGCAGCAGCTCAGCACTCCCCCTGAACCATGGCTTAAAGACATGCTAAGTCTACACACCTGAGGTGGGGGCTTAATCTTCACACATCTTCCTTCTCTTAGCTTTGCCCCATCAATTTTGATTATATGGAGACCAGCTTATGCAAATGGTTCCAATCCCAATGATTCCTTACAGTACTACTAATGTATGTCTCCAATCTCCTGGGTAATTTTACAGAAAAAATGTTAATTCATAACATTTTCTCATATAGATTATTTGAAAACAAAGAATATTTGAAAACAAAGAGTATTCATCTTTAAAGAGCTCTGAGCAGAAAAACACTGACCCTACCACAAATGGATTTAATAGAAACGTGACTTCTCAAGGGAAGCCAAGTCTAAAGGAAAGGGTGTTTTTTAAGAAGCATCAGATGGTAAAACTAACAACACTCCTCTTCTGAAGTGGGAAGATTAAATAAATATATCAAATAAATGTTACCTAGGAGGCTGCATAACCTGTTGCTGCTTGTTATTTAAGAGCTACTGACTTCCACTGAGTTAGAGAGGTGGAATTTCAGAAAATTTGAAGGCCCAGACTTCCTTAGCTCTGGGTATCTCCTAGCTCTACACATATAAGCCTAGGGTTGTTTTTTTTTCCTGTTTCAATCTCTGGAAAGCAAAACGTTAAGGTCTAATTTAAATCCATAAATATCTACCTGATTAACATGTGTAATAGAAAGTCTGTGATTCAAAATTACATACATAAAATTATGTATTTAAACATCTTATTAAAGAATTAACCAAAATACATTCTGATACTTATAATTACTTCATAAATGGGTAAATAAAATATATTACCTCATAAGTCTGGTTAAGGTGTTTTGCATAAACATGCACATATTCATCCCATCCTACAATGAATAGGAAATGAAAAAATGTTAAGTGATCTTAATGTGAAGCAATCAAACACAGATGGAGTAGACAGGAGTAAGCATTCTTTATATTTACTTCAGCTGGGTTTTGAGTCCTTGGTTCATGCTGCCCAAATTGTACCCCAACCCCACTATGCACAAATAGAAAACCTAGTATAAATCAGGTAAAAAAAAAAAAAAGTCAGAACTCAATTGACTTATATAAATTTCAGTTATAATTAAGCCACTGCTAAAGTAATTGCAATATTGAATTTCTGTGTTGTGAAATTTTAGTGTTTCCTCTTAATTTGCTCTTCTCACTTCAAGTTGAACAACCATAAATCTGAGTTTTTAAATTGTGTACAAAACCATGGCGTGCTACATACTTTTTACTGTCCCAAATCCATAAAGTTTTAGACATGATATAATTTATCAATTTAATCTTTTATTGTTTGGGCCAAAAGCATTTCAGAAAAAAAACCAAAAAAAAAAACAAACACCAAAAACCACCAAATTGCAAAAACAAATAAAAAACCAAACCAGAAAGAAGATTTTTCTTATCTCTCTCATCCTTTATGTTTTACATCTCCTTGTAATCAACAGTGAAAAATATACAACTGCTTCCTTCTAATCTAGTACAAGAACTTAAGGGTTCCAAAGAAAATACATTCAACTAATATTTCTTCCTACAATGTGTAGTTAAAATGTGGAACGCTTGGCACAGGGTATTACACCCTCTACACAAATTCAAGAACATAAACTCACAACAGGAACAGCAATAAAAGGTTATTACATATAGAAAGCAACACCTCTAGCTCTAGAAATCTTAGTCACAAACTGTTGGGGGCTAAGAAAATATTTTGAGACAAAATCATTATCTTCCTTCCCTGTTAATATCCTCTTTCTCAGACATCTAGAATTAACCAGGAGCTTGACAAATAACTGGGCTAAATGATCCAGAACCCCCATGTTCATATACATACTGAATTGAACCACATATATTATTTATCCCAAATTAAAGGAAAAAAAGTATGTTTGGACACCATAGAAATAAAAAACAAGTAGGTAAAAACTTCAGCACATCTTTCAAATAATAAAGAAAATAAAGCCAAACAGACCAAATCCAAACAAACCAAACCTCTCATTACCAGAATTTACTAATTTCTGAAACACATTTTTACAGAAGTTGGCAAGTTAGAGAATCTGCCTGAATTAAAAGCCTCTGACTCATACCTCAGGGAATGAAAAGACATGCATTAAGTCTCCAATACATCTTTGGAAAAGGACCTTGAAATAACAGCAGGCCAATTTCAGGTGATTTATTGTCCATTTAGTCATGTATTCCCAAGAGCTACTCTGCCCAATGACAACCAGCATTATGATGTTTGGGCACAGATCTCTGGCAGATGTGAGTGCCATGACAACTGCTACACAAAAACCAGTGTATTTAGTTTTACTACACTAAAGGGCTGCTTGAAAATTTTAGCACATGTTGATTTATAAAGAGGCTTTTAGTTATCACTGTAGCCATCTCCTGCACACTCTAAGAACAGTAGCAATATTTCCATTCCAAGTTAAAGAACATTCAAACCTTTCATGATAGCTGCCTTAGTAGCTAAGTTCAAAGCCCACACAAAGATACAAGATACCAGCTCTCAGACACAGACTTGCACAATTCCCGTATTACAACCTTCAGGATGTAAGCTGAATTACATGCTTCAGGATGAAGCTGCACAAAAGCTCTTCAGAGAACATGATTTTTCACTTCACCACACCAGAATCCTTGCATTCAAACTGGACTTCTCAATTAATGACAAAATCCAAAACGATAATTAAAGATTCATTCCAGAACAGATGAACTTGAAAAACCCATTTATGTCTGAGCAGATAAAAAGAAAAGTCTTCATACTCTCAGGTGGTAGAGAGATTACTGTGGAAAAAATGACTGCACAGAAAACACTCAAAAAAAAAAAGAAAAAAAAAAGAAAAAAAAAGCAATTGCTTGAGTCCTGGCAAGTAATAAACCCTTCAAACCTTCCTGACAAGAAAAATAAGGCTATTATTCAGATAAAAGACTCTAAGAGGTGTTCTCTACAGTCTAGTAGAATAATTATATCTGCAGCTCTAATATTGTTCTTGAAGTAAGAAGACCTCTAACTAGCAGAAAGGGAGGTAAAATGCAGTAAAATGCACAACATATGGAAGGAAAGGATTAACAGCTTGGAGTGGGCCTAGGAGAGGCAGGGAAGGAGAAAGTCACCTTCATAAAGTAGAAGACTCTAATGCTGCCTCTTATTGCCACAAGAGCTTCAAATCCATTTTCACTGCTGATAGAATGATATTTCCAGATTATCTCCAACTGCTCCAAAGTTCTCCCTCCATGGCTTATGCTTGGGAACCTCTGTCCTAGGACTTCTAGACAGGGATCAAGGAAAGCAAAATTCTCCTTTGTGCTTCTTCCTCTGAGCTGTTGTTTCAAGAGCTATTCTTGCTTTTCAGCTAGGCAACTTTTCAAGTCTCACTCCAGAATGAGGTTCTCGCTCTAGGAACAGCTTACAAAGCCTTACAAAGACAGAAGGAAAAATATTTTTTATTTAAATTCCACTACTCATTTACCTTCTGTGATTTGGTTATGTAATGTTAGCACTCAGAAAAGAAAAACAGGCAGGGGACCTAGGTTTGCTTCAGAGTTAGGAACAACTGAACATGGGACAAGATGGACAAAAGAGGAAAAGAATGAAGTGGAAGGGGAGGACTAAGAGCCACTAGGGGGCAAGAAAATCCTTCAGCATTCCTGGCCATTATTCTGCCTATTCTCCACCACAGGGAAAAGCAAAATGTACTGAAAATTATGAAAAATACAGTACTCCATTAACCAACTGGTTGGATAAAAGTGTTTTCTGCAATTACTAAAAGCAATGGGCTAAAGAAGTCTTTAAAAAATATATTAAGGACAGTTCAGTTATTTGAGCATGGTGCTAATAATGACAAGATTATGGGTTCAATCTGTTCACTTAAAAGTTGGATTTATCATCCCTGTGGGTCTCCTTCCAACTCAGAATATTCTATGATACTGTGAAAGACATACCCTTTCAGGCATAAAGTTATTCACTTTTGGGGTTTTTCTGCCTTGAAGATGCCTGTGGACAGAAAACTTAACCTGAAACCAGACAAAACACTCTCATCTCCATCAAGTTAGAGCAAAGAGTTCTGTAAGACTGAAGATCAGAAAATGCTATTACATATTCTAGTAAAGATTTATTTAATAAAGACTATTAAATCCCACCAAACAGATTATTTAGAAGCTATTATAAAGAAACTCTCAGTAAAAGATAAATAGTTTGAACTCTCCAAAGGAAGTAGAAAAGCAACTACATTTAACTATTCTTGGAGAATTTCTGGTGACTCTTAGGCTTTAATTTCAATACTAGCATGAGATCTAGATTCTCTGCAGAGAATTCCCAAAGTTATAACTAACATGTATACATTTCATTCCACCCAGTATATCTGTTATTGAACCTTGCAAGAGCCCTCTGCCACTGCAGTGGCTCAAAGTAATTTGTATAAGCACAGAGAGAGAATATGAAATACATGGAAGCAGAATCACTGAGATTTACAGAACTCTGAAGGAAAGCCTGGACTGCAAATAAGAAAAGAAATGACCTTGCTTGGCTTCAGCTCCTTTTCTGTTGGTATAATGCTCAAAGAAGTTGAGAATGGCAGATTAAATTTTTTTTAAAAAAATCAATTTAGAAAAAATTTCATATGCATCTGTATTTTTAGAATTACCAGTGCTTATAATATATCCAGATGAAAACTTCCCCAAATCCATTTAGATATAAAGCATGACATTTCCGTATTAAGAAAAGCACCTCTCTTGTGAGGCTCCAGAAAGGAAAGAAAGAGTCCTATACTCTTTGAAAACTGGACTGTCCTATGTATGTTACCAGGCCACAAATAAAATCTAAGATATTGTGGGGTTTATGATATTTAGTTTCATCAACAGGAAAAAAAAATCATCACTGAAGACAAATATCAGATTATCCAGTTTTTGTGTTGATGCTCATACTGGAAGGGCAAATTAAATGTTTCATTTACGTAATTAAATCCTGAAAAAACTTGCAGTGGCCACAAAAAAAGCACCAGGATTGGCACTTACCACAACTGCAAATTAGGTATAAGAGCAGCACAGGCAGCTTCCCTGGCAGCTGGCAAAGCCCTGTTTCACACATTGCCAAGTCCACATATTAGCACACAGAAAGAACAGTAGCACACATGAAAGTTGTCCAAATGAGTGGCATGAGCAAAAAATTGCCATCAAACCCCAACTTCTTCAATTTCATAGGTACACACAAGACTCACATGACTCAAGTACAGCACAAGAATTGCATCTGTTCTTCCATTTCATGCAGGTTCAAACAGTTTTGATAAAATTTCTGTAATAGCAGCCATACTACTTACATTTCTGTTTTTATTTTAGAATATAAGAAATTATTACTTTTATCTGTTTCTAAAGGTCAAACTACAGAAGCATATTTTATCTGATGTGTAAATTCACCATATACTGCTGTGAGAAACTAAAATGACATTTTTAAAAGAAAAGGCTAAAGAAGCACATATAGTGTAGGAATTTAGAGTTATGAATCACTTACAATAAAACTTAAATCATGGCTTGAAGGGCCTGACAACATTTTTTTGACCATTAAAGCTCCATTCTGTGACTTGTATGTAAAATTGCAGAAGTGTAGGGCAACACCTCTGTCTAAAAAGAATCTCAAAAAAATAATTTTTCTCCAAAACCTTAATGTGTACTAATACTTGCCTGGGAGTTGGATATTTCTTTGACAGCATTCAAATCAGATCCTGAGCAAAAAGTGTTTCCTGCACCATGGATTATAAGACCTTTGCCATCCTTCCAGTTTTCCAGTTCAGTTACCCTCTCCTGGAGTTCTACCATCATAGTACCTGCCACAAGAGGGGAGAAACAAAATTTTTAACAGGAAATTATTACCACCACTATGTTTTCCACCAGCAAAAACAAGTTAGAGTAAATAAGTGATTGTCTTAAAATCACAAGGGAAAGCATCATCTTAAATCCTGCACACAATCACCAACATACATTTGTTCTCCAAGGATGCATGTCCCAAAATTCCAAAGGATATTCTGTATGAAGGATATTTGTGTTACACTCAAAAAAGCCTCAAAACAAAACAAAAACAAACAAACAAACAAAACCCTCTACCTGATTTATTTCTGCTTGCAATTGCATACGTTCAGGACAGCTAAATTTATATGTATCCATCCAGATCTGTCCAACTAGTCATTTTGAAATTACTGACACTCCTCCCTGCCCAAACAATTGGCAGAGAATGAAAATAATCATGTCCAAGGTGGGCTCAAGGTGCAACCAGTCAATGTTAACAAAGGCTTCTTTCTAAAGACTCTCATTATAAATACTATCATCATAGAGTACTAGCTTTTTATTTCTTGTTTAAACAACTAATTCATGATAAAACATGATAAATATATTTGCTTAAGTACCCTTCCTGACATGGAACTCTACAAACTCCTGTTTCTAGCACTCATCCTGGACAGCAGCATCTTCCACAGCAATGGAACATACCTGTATTAATTTAAAGCTCTTCCTGTCTGAATGCCTATGACCTGTCTCTTATTCTCTTAATATACTTAAGAGAAAACATTTACAGAAACTAATTTCAGAAAGCAGGGTACATACAGGCTGATGACACTCCCAGCTTTACCCTTCTTTGACAAAAATTTAGATGGACAGGCCTACATTCTTCAGATAGAAATGTGCTTTTGATTAATACTCTCCTCTGCCAATGGTGTTGCTTTTTTAGCTCTACGCCTGCATGCACAGGACTCATCCTCTTCTGAAATTTCCCATTAGCAGCCAATCCACGGGACATTTGTGTTTTCTAACTGTTTGGTTTCTTTTCTTACAGTTAATTATGAAGTAAGCTTCCCAGTACCACATCAAGAGTGAACACTGAGTCAAGCACTTACCCCTTAGGCTTGGTCTCAGCCACTGAATTAACACAGTTTGACAATGTTTCTGTTCTAGGCAATAATTAAGTGGACATTACATATTATATACCAGAATAGCATTGGGTTGTTTTATTTTTTTACCCACTTCAAGTCCATACCATGATCCTCTAAAAAATCCCAGCAGTTCTGCCAGTTGCTTTCCCTTCTGTATTTATAATTTGGTCATGTTTTTTGTATGTGGCACACTACATTTGCTTTCACTGAATTTCACCCTGTTGATCTTGAGCTCTTTGTAGCAGCTAATCAAGATCACTTTGAATGCCTCTCCTCTACTCCAAAAAATATTCTTGAAAGACCTCCTAATGTGGGGTCATCTGACAATTTCAGCAGTTCATCTTCTGTTCCATCATCCAAGCCAGGAATAAAAATACTGAGCAGAACTAGGCCTGGATGTAATTTTTGTGGGTCTTCTTTTGAAATGCTTTTCCAGCCCGACAGCATATTCAACACCTCTTTCTGCAAACACTGCAGTTCAAACAGGTGTGCATTAACCCTGTGGATTTCACTTACTACATATCTGCCTTCTTAAGTCTTCTTTACAGAGAGGTGTTTGAGATGGCATCCAAGCTTTGCTGGAGTCAAATACAGCAGAACCACTGTTTGAGGTTCTCTTAATAGGCAAAGCAGTGAGGTATTGAAGAGCATTCAAAGCCAAATATCCAGTTAACTGAAAAAATGCAGGATCCATACGAGCCTGTTACATGCAATAGCAGGGGACAAGAGACACTGGCCTGGTTCTGTCCTCTGCAAGAGGCTCTTTTCCATCCCTGACAACACTGAACTATTATTTACCAACAGACATAGCTCCTGATGTTTGATATAATGAAGAGGGCACAACACTAAAGCAAATTGTCATTCTGCCAATCTTATTTCAGTATTTAATACCACTAAGTTCATGCTCTTTACAAAATTAATAATAAATAATAATTTGTTTGCATCTTAACTATCATTTGAGAATAAATGTTTTCAAGTAAATTCTAGAAAACAAAAATTATCATCATTATTTTCTAATTTCTACAGGCTAGCTTTCTTCTCTCAAACTACATTCAAGTTTAATTCAGTGAGAGGTTGGGTTGCTGAAACTGGTTCTACCAGGCTTTAACTGACATTATTAGCATTTGTTTCCAAAGAGACTATTTCAAACAGGTGGCCATCAGATTCCAATTAAGAAGAGAAAAAAGGCATAACAATCTCCATATCGCCCATTAGCAATTTGCCAACAATTTTGTTCTGTTTTTGATTTCATGAGTTGCTCAAGCTTAGAATAAACATAATTCCTTTGAGATAAGAAACTGCTGTGTAAAGCAAATGCCTGGAAAATAGAATTTCTCTCAACAGCTTAATAATGTTTTGCAGCTTTCTAGAGGGAGTGTGCATGGATATATAAATTCACATCTGCCACTATTCAGAAGCTATGAAACACAGAATTGACAGAATTTGATGGGGAGGTCGCTGAATCTACCGGCTCCGGCTGGTGAAGTCAACCAGGTTCGGCTGAGGCAATTCAAGGCTATCACACCCCATCCTGCCCCTTGAATAGCATTATTTGACACACAACTGTAAAGGCAAAGGACTAAGTTCCTGGTAGTTTCTCAGCAACTGCATTTCACAGACAATAATGTTAAAAATTAAATTAAGATCAGTATAAATTAAGATGACATATCATTCATTGCAGTAGCCAAGGGGCCAGACTGATTTTGCTTCTACGTTGCCTTCCATAAAAACAAAAGTCTCTAGCAGAGGTGTAGAGCACAAAGAAGAAGCATCTCTTGAACTGACAGTAAGATTTTCCAGATAAATTTTTTGTGGCTATTGCCTAGCAAAATGGTGTACAGCTCTCTACAGGGCTCTACACACTGCTGTAAAACAGAACTGCCTGATCCCACGGCTCATTTGTTATACGCTAATGAGGATCCACAACAAAGACAGAGCTATTAATTTCCTCAGTGGATTTTGTGGCTCCTCTTTGCTACTGGAGCATCTAATTGACATACACTAATAAGTTATTTTCACAGCAGTCCTGTAAGGAGAGAAGAGATTATTTTACAGATAACTAACTGAGCCAGAGAGAAAATGTCTGCTAATTTTGGATGCTTGACTCCAGATGTGTGATATGATTTCAGCACTTTAACATTAGACAGAGCACTGTACAGGCAAAGAACAGCTATCAGTTGCCTAAATGACAGGTGCATCTGCTCAGCACTGCCACCAATCACTTCTGGGCCTCTCCTGCCAAACACATAGAAAACAGAGAACATACTTGCAAGTTTCTATGGAAGTTTGGTTTAAGCAATTTGACTTTTATTACTCCTGATCTTCAAAGAGCAGAAAAACCCAATGTGCTCTCTCCTTTTGGTGTTACAGCTCATTCCTCATGCCCCTTTCAACTTCCACAACAAATATGCTAAAAGCACACAGTCTGCAAGGTGTACATTGCACAGTTCTGTTTTGAATCAAAAACATAAAACAATCTAGAAAAAGTAGAAACAACACTGTAGTTATGATTGTATAACAGCACGTATGCTGACAGGGAGGCATGCAGAAGGGCAATACCCATCCTAACATTTTTTAGCTACAACTTCCTAAGTTAAGTAATGCTTCTATACATGAGATTTTTAAGCAAAAAAAGAGAGAATGCAGAAACATGTAGGTGCATTACCACCAGTTCTGCTGCTTGCTTAGGTTCCTTTCAGCTAACAATCACTAGTGGAAAAAGCAGATTGACATTCTGCATATAAAGGGCACAATTTGCTGCAAAATGTTTGCTCACAACAAAGGAACAGTGAGAAACTGGGCAGGAAGACAGAACAGCAACAAAGAAATTGGCAAGATGACACAAAAGTATCCACTTCAAAATATTAACATATAAAAACATTCTTACACTAAAGGCCTATGCACGGCTCCAGTTTAGGTAGATTCACACCATGAACCTGCACCACTTCATATCTGAAGAGAATGGCATAAATTGGAATAAACTAGATAGTTAAGAAGAGATAGCAAATATACTCAACTTGGAGAACAAAAACCTCTCATAATACAAGATTAATAAAATAGGGCACTTGGTTTTGATAGCTAAGTATTCTCCAGTGTAAAAGCATATTAAACAAATCACTGACCTGCAAAAGCTGAGAATACCCAGCTCATCTGATCTTTAATTAACCATTCACTGATATTTACGACATAAGGCAAATGAAGAAGAAATGGAAGACAGTTTGGGTGAGCGAAAAACACCAAATTACAGAAGTTTAATGTACAGGGAAGGCTTTAGGTAAAGAAGGTAAAGAAACAGGAAGCAAACTCAATCTTTCTATATCACCTACAAAAGAGAGGTGGCATCTTCTCAAGCCCACAAAAATGCCTTCCATATTTCCAGAGTAGTGATGACAAAATGAGAGGAGATGCAAGAAAGAGCTCAGTGACAGAATTGTGCCAACACTTAACATAGGGAGAAGCACATTCTGCAAGACAGTCCCTGCATCATTGAGAATTTCTTAGATTCTTATGACATTTATAGCAAAGTTACTATGCAAAACACTGGACACATTTGCTACACATCTGTTCTTTTAACTCAGGCATGGTAAGACAGAGTGTTTCACTTTCTTAGACAAAATATCAAAACAGGTAACTGAAAAAGAGAAAAACCAAAACCAATCAGCAATCCCATCAACTAATTAGTACCTGTAAAGGCATTCATTAGCTTTGGGTTATTCAAAGTAAGTATTCCAATGCCATTGTCTTCTTTGGAAAGGTTGATGGATCCACCAGAAAACTGTTGAAGTTTCTTCTTTATCAATTCTTCTTCATAGCCATCAGCACCATTATACAGTGACAACCTTCTCTGTTGTAGTATTTTTTTCTTTGTAGTCTGAACTAAGTTCTTCCAGAGAGGAAGGGCCATTTCTGGAAATACATGGGGTGAGGAGAAAAAAAAAAATTCAAGAGATTTCCTTTGAAATCCATTTCAGTCCTCTGAGAAAGAGGGAATTATGACAGCAGAAACTAATATAAATGTAATACAATCATATCAGTTGACTGAAATTACTGCAAACTATATTTTCAAAATTCTTACTTTGAATCTACCCCCACAAAGTTACCAGAAGGAGTTTTATGGAGTGATTTTAGTAGTTAAGCCAGATATTAGCACCTTTTAAAACACTTCTTTGTAAAATTTACCAAGAAAGTATTTCTGTGCAGAACACAAAAGAAGCTCAAAAAACTACAGTAAGACTCCTATGTATTCCACTACACCAATTTACTCTGTATTAATTTTCCAAACCCTCCCTCACTCTTCTCTCTTAAAAAATACCAAGATCCTCAGCTAAAATGGAGGAAAAATTCTATCACGTCCCACAGCTTTCGTGATCTGGATGTCCTGCTTTTCTGTAAGCAACTATTAGAGCAAGACCTTCCCAAAAGAAATACTTGAGGAACATAAAAATTAAGAACTGAAGATCATTCTTATATCGAAGTCTGCTCCCTATCACCTAATCCCATTAACACAGTTGTCAGACCCCATCTTAAAACTAATTAGTTTGCCTAGCCCCTGAATGCTATGTGCTTTTCCCAGTCATCCCAGTAGCACTTTGAGTTGACCTCATTTGAGCACAGAATCTGTGCAGTGCTCCAAAGGATGCAAAGTGTACAACGTTATTATGCATTGAGAACCATATTTACCTTTTATAAAGATAGTAATACTTGTAAACTATTTCTGTATACCGGTATACCCAGTGCTTATTCCTCTGCTATTTCCACTCTACAGTGTATGACTGTAGATCCAGAAATAACAAGAAAGTAATTATCATATATTACACTTGATCTGCATCTCTGCCTTAATTTATTTACTTTGGAAATGGGTCTACTGGAGAAAGTGGTTTACAAATTACTTTAAAGAAACTGAGTAAAGCCTGAACTGGAAACAGCTGTTCTGGAAATAAAGTCATCTTAGAAACCAATCAGAATGGGAATCAAAAGAGCCCCCACAGGACGTGGAAAACAAATGCTTGCTATTTTGCGATTTGATATAGTCCTACCTTTTCCCCAACCTACTTTTTAATGGGCTTGGCCATTCAGAAGACATGGTAGATGCTCATTTTGTTGATAGCTGGGAAAAGACTGTTTTGTTTCTGCATCATATTTGGCAGAAGCAAGATACTTGAAAAATTGGAAAGCAGCTGTTGGAAAGTTTTTCTAAGGTGAACTCAAAACATAAACACATTCATTGAGACAGACTTTGGTGACAGCTATATTGTGTGCTCTGTTATCTTACAGTTTACAGACTCAACATTTTTGAAAGCCTTTATTATTTACACATGATCAAGTAAATGCACATTAAAAACAACACATAATTAGCTCCTAATGAAACAAGTGAACAGCCCTGTCAAGTGAATACTTATGTTACTGGCTGTACCATTGTACACTCAACTTGAAAATGCTTCTGTTGGTGCAGGCATAGTCCTCATGCAAAGGGAGGAGGAGTTTGCAGAGCAACCACACTGTGGGATGTGAAGAAACATGCAGCAATACCAGGCAATTGTGAAGAGCCATCTATACCAATAGATTCATACCTGTCCTGCCAACTGCACCCACCAAAACAACAGGATCTCACAAGCTCAACAGAAAGAAATTAGTAAGGCCTACACAAATCTATGCATTATAAAATCATCTACACAGGAAATTGTAAAGGGATTTTTTTTAATATCTGCTGACAAACAAGGCATGTTAATCTGTCATGATGAATTTTTCCAAAGTGTAAACTAATAAAACTAATTACAAAATTTAATCAAGTTTAAAATCTAATTGAATACAAGAGTCATTACTTCATAAAAAACATTCCCTGACTGTTGCTGCACCCAAACACTCTCCATCTATGCACATTCTAATAGTCTGCAACACTTCAGCTACCACCTTTCAGAGCTTTTAAAATTTTATTTAAAGAGTGAAAATGGGTTTCTAAAGCTCATTTCTCCTAATTGATTCTTTTTATATTCAGACTCTCAAGAAAGAGACAGCCTTCTCTTTTCTCTAAAACCTCAGTAGTCATTCCTCAGCATATATTAATGCAATAAAACTTTCCATCCAGCTACTAGTTTTTGCTCAGGAGAGAACAAACATGAAATATAAGGACAGTTCAGCCTTTCATTTTAAAGCGTACCTTGAACAATCAACTCCCAATTTTTAATGAATACAAAGTGTCCCCAATTCTCATACAAAAACAGACTACCTGGAATTCTCTAGGAAGCCCCAATGACTGGCTTGAAAGCAAAGAGGAGGGGGAAAAAAAGAAGGTTGTCCTGCTAACTTGATGACTTAAACTTTTTTCATGAATTTTATACACTACTGAATTTCTCATGACAAGAAATATACTGAGCAAAACAGACTTAAGATATGGAAATTTTATTCCAATGAAAAAAAGAGTCTGTCATTTTCAACTGCTTGGTTATATGCATTAACAGCTCTTTAATATTATCACTATGGTAATAAAGAATAGCAGCAAGTGCAGGATTAGAAAACAAATTGGACACCACTGCCTGCTGATCATGACTCATGATTAATGACTCATGCAAGGTATAATCTTTGAATTATTTTCTTTACAATCATCTCCTACAGTACCGGTCAGTGCCCAATACTATTTTCTAATAAAAATAAGATTATTTTAGCAGTGTATTTAAACATCATCCAAAATTTCAATCAGTATGAAGCACTCACAATCCACCGCATTAATCCAATCATGAGATTGATTATTTCTGTATTTTGCACAAAACCAGAGAAAGATGTTGCAGTAGCACGATCTTGTAGGACCACCCAAAAGATATTTATTAGCACTAAAATTTTCAGATTTTCAGTTTAACATCATCACATCACTTTATACATACTTAGAGAAATGGAGTCTGAGTCTAATTTTAAAAAGGCAACATGCTATACCCATTAGCATCTGTAGCAAAGGTAGTTTACGCACAGTTCCTACAAAGGAAAAAAACCCAACCTGACAGTAAGTAATAACAGTGGTCAATTAGCATCTTTCATATGTTTTAAGTGCTACAGCTTTATATATCACTGATGGTGACTAAGAAAGAAGACATTGTATGGACATCAATAGCTGTTCATGCCACAGCTATTGTACCTCTTACATAAAACAGCATTTTAAATCCCATTTGGCACTCAAGTGATTTTGTAACACCCTTGCCTGTGGGGTAGCAGACTGTGGGTTCATATAAACACATCCAATGCCAGTACTTCAGTACAAAGAACTGACACATATTATGCAAGAGCAGTACATGTATCCACATGCAGGCACTCACAATCTATGTATTTTTGTGCATGTGGAGGTATCAGAGGCCTTTTGACAGCCTCTGGTAACTGCCTAGGTAAAATTCAGACTTCACAATGTTAATAAAACATAGTAATAACAGGAACACTAACATCAATACTCCCTGAGTAGATTCTTTGGGAAATTAGTAAGTCTTAAATAAGGATATTTGCCTTTGCCATTTACCACTACTGTGTTGCAACCCAAATTTGTCTTGGAACACGTGATGTATCAAACCTCCAGCAATGCTGCCAGTGTCAGTTGTCACTGAACATGAAAGTAAGAGATAAGGACTGTAGGTAGCAACTTTCTAGAAGAAAGGGTATAAGAATTAAGACAAACCAGAGAACTAAATCTTAGGAGCCGTATACTCAAACAAGAGACACAGTACAACATAGCAAATTAAAATACATGAGCAAGGAAAATTCCAGTTCAAAAAATGGTGCTTGAACTATTAACATGAGTCAGGGAATAAGAAAATGGGGAAAGAAGATGCAGGGGTGTGTTTTCAATACATCAGAGAAATAAGCATGCCCTTTCATCTGGGGCAGGATATGACAGGTGTGATGTGCAGATACAGATACTGCAAAAAAAACCCATCAACTGACTTTCTGGGTTTGGATGAAGGTATACTGAGATTAAGCATAACAGAAATAAAGGGATTAAATAGACAAAATCCACAAAATAAATCTCAGGGAGGAGAAAACATTCCAATGGCATAAAAAAAAACAATTAGAAAGGCACTTTTGTGACACTGCCGAAGGCATCAAGGGCACTTGGTCAAGAAGAACAAGAGAACCTGACTTGAGGAAGACCTTTGGCAGCTGCAATTTCAGTGAGAAGCTCAGAAGTGCAAAGAGAGGGAAGAAGGGTTAGAAGATGTGAACTGAGGACGATGATGACTCAATTCAACCCTGTCTGGGTGGCTTACCAATCACTTTAGAAGGCATTTCCCTGTACTAGGGAGCAGTGACCATGACTGGCAGATGCTTCACCAGGTTTCTGCAATGGCCAATCAATGGAAAGCAAGTGGTGATACAGAAATGGATATACATTATACGTATATACATACACACATATACATAATGAAATACGGATATGGAAATACAATTGACACTATAGCATAAAAGCAGATGAAAAAGCAGAGTGATGGATAAACAAAGCATGAAAATAGCCCATCTGTAGGGAAAAAAAAATAGGTTGAAAATGAGTGAAAATAGCAACTGACTGTAACCCTGGTCAGTAGGCTAGTGCGTAATTATGGGGAATAAAAAAAAAGAAAATAAATTCTGGTGTTGGACAAAGAGAAGAGATTCAAATACAAAAGAAGAGCAGCTTAGTCTCACAGTGGAGTCACTAGACCCTGCCTTCAGACACAAGAAAGGTGTAATAGGGAGGACTCACATGCAGGATTCCTCTGTTGCCAGTTGCTTGTCACCACCCCACAACTGAAGGTTATGGAGCCCTCCACCTACCTCATGCACTTATCCATCTCTCTACTTTCCTTCCATGATGCGTGGGTTAGGTTAACTTAAACACCTTGTCCAACAGGTTCTCCCACTCTAATAATTACCAGATGAAGCAAACTGAGGGCACTCACTTCTCCAACTGGCTTTCTCACAGCTGAATGCAAGCAGTGAGCAGATCATAACCATGCTAAGGGATCAGCAGTAGAAAACCTACTGACAAAACATGATTTGGAAATACAGATACCAAAGAAAGCAGGGGAGCTAAGGAGCTTCTGCTTCCCCAACTAGGGGACTGATCCCTCAAGCTTTTTCTCAAAATGTCATGGCTCCCAAACTTGCTGAGCCCTGTTCAAACTTTTAGCACATTGTCTCTGGTACCTGCACTGTAGACAAATTAGATGGGATCAACAGTCCCTCCAGTTCAGCACTTTAAAAGCCTTATGACTCCTCTAAAAACAGCCTTTAAAAGCAGCAGGTATTTTAAAGGACAATTTTTTAGCCTCTGTATTACTGTTGATAGAACAAAAGATTTGGGCCTCCTACTTTCTGTATGTCATCATTAGAAACAAAATTTATCTATCCAGAAGCTGAAAGAACAAGAATTAAGAACATGTCCAGATTAACTAACTGAAACGGCATCAACTAATGTATGTAATGGGAAATAAAAATTAACTGGGGGGAAAGAAAAATATTGTAACTGTGTAAGTAAAAAAAATCCCTTTGTCTGTAGTTTCAGTTTTAAGCTGGCTGACCATTTACGCCTCATTTCTGGTTTTATCTCTTTTTTCTTGTTTTTTTCATTGTTCCTAAGCAGCTCAATTCTGGACATAGCAAGCTATAGCTTTCCAAACTATTTGTTCTTTGTTTAGTTTTGTATTTTTTAAGTATCCCTGTAGGCTAGAGTTTAGCTGTGAATTGTCTTTCTATTCCTAAACAATTACATTCTCTTTTAATCACATTTTAATTATTTTGAAGAATAGCAAATGAATCACAGAGAAACATATTTAAGTCCACAGAAAAATAATGGTATTTAAGGATGCAAAACAGCTGACAAAGGAAGCCTTTCCATAAATACAGATGACACTACCCAAAAACATTTGATTTTGGTCCCATGGTGAGTAAAAGATTTTGAGTTTTACAGCAGAGGGCAAGAATATGCTATCTTCTGCAAAAAGCACTCGGGCTTTTATTTTTCAATGCTTTGATTCGAAGAGGTCCTCTTCACAGCTGTCATCAAAGGAGCTTTTATAACAGTGACAGAAAACTCTTTTAAGTTCACTACCCACTAGGTGTGTTTTAGAGACCTTTAAGAAGAGCAGATGCACAACTTCACAGGAATGGAAATAACCACAACCAACACACGATTTGCCTTCCAGTCACCAAATCCTGAACCATAAAATGCATGAATTCTAACTTGACCCACAAATACTGATGCTTTCCTAATGGTTGCCTTGAAAACTGTATCTTTTGTAGCCAAGAACTATTCTGAAGAATACAAGAAATATCCACTTAATTCACTGTTTAATATTCTCTCCTTACCACCACCAGCTATAAATGCTTCTCTCGACAGCAATGCCAAAAATTATATACCAAAGTCTGAACTGGCCAAGCAGTCACGATTCTCCTGTCCCCTTGTAACAGCACTGGGAACTAGCAGCACCACTCCAGGACTGCCTGTCACCTGCTTCCTTGGCTCCTGAAGCCTGAATTTCGGGAAGCAATGGCAACCGTGCAGGTATCACCTTGGGAAGAATGTGAAGGCTCAAGGGACCGAGGGGTGGAAGCTACTTCTCCAGATGACATTTCATGCTGCTAACCTGCGGTGCCAAAATACACTTTTTTTTTTTTTTTTTTTTTTTTTTTTTTTTTTTTTTTTTTTTTTTTTTTTTTTTTACGGAATTACTTATGTTAGATCAACCGTCACGCCAGGCAGGGCTGAGCGCCGAGCAGGGCCGAAGTGGGCGGTGAGCGGCTGTTCCCAAAGCGAGACCCGAGATGTCAGGGCTAAGCAGAAGCACCACAGACCTCTCCAGCACGGATGACACCAGCTGGCCTCTGCCCCGGGAAGCCCGAGGCCTCGCGGGGATCGGGACGCCCCGCGCCCGCCCTGCCCCCGGACGCTGTCCGGGGCCGCGCCTCGGCAGCCCCGTTCCCCTGCAGAGGCCCCTTTCCCCCGAAGGCCGCGGACGGCCGGGGCAGCGGAGCCCCCCGGTCGGGCACTGACCTGGGCCCGGCGCTGACCTGGGCCCGGCGCCGGCGGAGCAGCGGCGGCGGGCGGTGCTGCGGGGAAAGGGCCCCGCCGGGAACCGCTGCCGCGGCCTCCGGGCCGGGCCCGCAGCCGCCCGCCCGCTCCCGGGCGCAGCGGTGTCGGGGCAGCCCCGCGCCCGGCAAAAGGGAATTAAAACCTATTGAGCCCCCAGGTGCTGGGGGCTGACTTGGAGCCCACAAGGTACCGCATCTCTAGAGGCGTGACCCCAAGCAGAGAGAACTCTGCCTGAATTAAAGCAGTTTTGAAGCAGACGATACTTGTCAGCTCCAAAGTTGCCAAATACCACATAAGCAGGTCGTCATTATTGTCGTTTTCTGCACCTATGGCCTCCATCTCGAAAAACCAAGCCCCGCGTTTCTATCCGAGTCAGGCTAATTAAAGATCCTTGTTTCTCCGCTGCCACAGGACGAGGTCTCGCCTCAGGTGAGGGTACGGATCGCTGCCGGGAGGATCCAGCCTGGGGCGGCGGGGCCTCGCTTGCAGCAGGCAGGAGGGATGTTAGCTCCCTGTCCACGGCGCCTCAAGGAGAGACTTGAGCTCCAGCTGTTTTACCTGTCAGCCTAAGTGGGAGCTCTTTCCACTGTCCTGTTCCAGGCCGCTGTGCCTGCCTGGCCTCCAAGTACCGCTCACCTGTACCCGGCTCTGCAAGCCGGGCCAAAGTGCTCAGCAAGCCGCAAACTCCCCGGCATTAAACTGTAATTGTGTAAACTTGAGGCTGGCATAAAATGACATTGTCACACACAGCCCTGCTCTCGGTTTTGCCAGCAGCCAGATCAAGGCAAATAAATGTTCCCAATAAAGATAACTTAGTGCTTTGCATATTCAAAGCAATATGTAAATATAAGCCAGTCTTTCTTTCTGTGTCCTTGTTGAGACACATATATAAGATGACTCAGTTTTAAGTATTTGTAGCATGGCTGAAAAATGTATCTGGAGATACATCTTCTCCACCTTTATTAGAACTGTTTTTCAACCCAACTGTCAATACAAATGTTCCAAAGTTGGCCTAGTTCATTAAAATTATGATTGAATATGTAGGGAATTTCAATTAATCATTTATGTTGAAAAACAAAAGCCTTTCACGCTGAACAGATATTTTCAACTTTGTATTGTTCAGATAATCGAGAATATGAAATAGTCTAGTCCCAGGCAGTGCTATATTTATACAATAGAAGGATACATTTCCTTTTTACAATACTCTCTGCAACAAGCAGGCTTGTTTTTCCTCCTGGGTTCACAAAGAACTTTTGCGGTAGGATTCAGCCCTGCAGTTGTGTCTGGAAAACCTCAGTAAAGATCTGTGCGAGTGCAGCAGCTCTCTCCAGGTCCTGCTCCAAGGGCTTGTCCTCTCTCTGAGCGGAGCGATGCCCAGGCACGTCCCAGCTGGGTCGGAAGCAGAGGAGGCGAGGGTGGCTGGAAGCTCGTGGTTTTCCAGGTAACATATTGCCACCTAGCAGCGCTCGGTGGAAGTAGCGCAAACCGGACCGGCAGATCCATAAACCCGTTTGCCTCATTTTGGTTTTATTGCCTTGCATCATATAGGACAGGATGAGAAGACTAGGATGCACGCAGAGTGAAGACTGAGGATTGCAGGAAAATGAACAGATGAGTGAGATCATCTTCGAAAAGAGACATTAAAGACCAGGCTGTAACTTTCAGCAGGATGGTGACTAGTCCCCTGGATGTCTGACTGTACAATAAGAGACAAAAAGAGAAAAAATGTACAGTCCTGCAAAGTCACATAATCTTATTCTTGCAAATAATTCCACTGTTTTCAGTAACATTTTCTCCTTGCTTTGCTGAAGTTGTACTGACCTAGGAGAGTCAGGTCACCACCTGAATTATATGGAATGTGCCCATTCCCTGTCACCGACCCAGGAGCTGGTGATGATGTACTGGCTAAAAGAGCAGTGCTTCACTATTGGTTTCAAGGCTGCCAGACTGAAATATTGAATTCCAATAGATACAGAGCTATGGGTGCTATTTTTACGAACTCCTTTCAGAGCAATGGAACAAATAGATGACAGATCTGGGCTTATAGCTCAGGAATTATTGGATACTCACCAACACATAAACTCACAGTCAGTTCATA
This sequence comes from Parus major, assembly GCF_001522545.3. Classification (NCBI taxonomy): domain Eukaryota; kingdom Metazoa; phylum Chordata; class Aves; order Passeriformes; family Paridae; genus Parus; species Parus major. The sequence continues at coordinate 60,675,194 of NC_031770.1, read as the reverse complement.
AAAGGTCCCTTGACTGTAATTTTTAGGAGGCAAATATCATCTGTGTGAAAGCTGTGAAAGTGTGGCAGGTTAAAGGATGGTGTAACATATACTCCAAAGACTAGATCCACATAAAAATGTGTCCACATGCATTTTATTCCTAAATTTTTGAAATATTTCTAAAATTTAGATTTTTGGATCCAAAATTATGATATTCAGTTTCTCCTTACAGCCTCACCCTAGAGGCTTCCAAATCCCATTGGTGCCTGACAGCTGTGATTCATGGGAATGGACAATTTATATCAAGTTAGCTAACAAGACTACTACCCCAGCTGTCTCTCCTGTCCTCACTGCAGATATCTGAAATACCCCAGAGCTGCTGCAGCTTTCTAAATGCAGCCCCATGTGCTAAGTTACATTTGGTTTTTGTTAGGCAGGGGCTGCCTGGGGACAGGGCAGTCACCCTGAGTACCTCGGAACTGCAACTGTATCAGTACTTTTATGTCAGCCCCTCCTTCACTTCATGCATCAAAGTTTCCAGTGTGTTATTTCTCACACAGTATTTGGTGACTGGATGTGTCAGCAAAGGGCTCAGCTCTTCCCAGGTAGCTCTGTACCCACCCTATCACAATGTATTGATTTTATGTTCTCTGTCCATGTTGTTTAAGGACCTCCTTCTGCAGAGCTGACTCTGAGCTCCAGCAAGGCATGGCTGGAAGATGAGGTAAAGAAACACCTGCCTCTGTAGCACAGCATGGGAAATGTCAGCCATGCCCTCTTCTGCCAAAGCAGACCAGCTCATTTCTCTGGGGAAGGTGCTCTGATCAGGAGGCTGTGGTGTATTCTTGGGAAGTTGAGGGAAAGGAGCCCTGTCCCCCTTGCCAAAAGCTGCTTCTCTTAACTTAGCATAATGAAATATTCATCAAGCCAGAGAGCAGGAGAGAGGTTCAGCCACAGCTTGGTGCTTGCTCACACTCTCAGTGACCCAGCAAATACTGGGTATTTAAACATTAATAGCTACTTTAGTGTATGACTCTATGGACTTGAAGGTCTTTTCCAACCTAAACCATTCCATGTTTCCGTGCCATATAAAGCAACTTGAACTTGTATGGTAAAGTCTGTTCTTGCTCTACCAAGTCCTCTCTCTGGTTACAGCTCACCATGGGAAGAATGGCCTCAATCCAGCCAAAAGGGCCATCAGATCCCTGCCACATGCTCTCACCTTTCACTTCACCAACACTGTCATGTGATTAGACACTGATTTTCTGATAGAAAATATATACAGTACAAAAACATGCTTGTGTGTGGTGTACCATCCTACACAAAATAAGATCTGATTTCACAAGACAAAATACCAGCTCACTTCCACTGGGAGGTGGTGGTCCCACACTTCTTCCTTCTCCTTTCTGGGAGTGAGAAACAAGGGTGAGCCAGATGAGCTCACTGAACTGTCAGGAAACTGTTTTAGCACAGCAACTAGTTTCTCTTTTGATTCCAGGGCTAAGGAACTGAACCAGCTTGGCTTGCTGCTGGTAGAGCCTGAGGGACACAAAGCAGGGGAAAGAAGATGGAGGAAACTTGAGGAGGAAGGCCATTCTGTTTTAGCAGCATGGACTTATTAAATGGGCTCAGTTGCATTATTTGTTCTGACTCTCCCAATGGCACTCAGGGCTTTAACAATTTGGGGAGAGGTAGTTAGAAATACATGGCCCAGGGCAAAGCTGAGAGGTGTATGAGTGCTTCCCCCTCTTTTGAGGGGGCAGCCAGCTACTGGGATGAGCTAATTGTACTGGAAAACTCCACCCTAAATTTCTTTGAAAATCTGTCTTTCTTTCCTTCATTTTCTTTGGTCTCTGTTGCTACTCAGTTCCATAAAACTTTCAGGGAAAAAAAAGCATCTTTTTCTCCAAGAGCGTTTGAATCACACTGAAGTAGGCCAGGTGATAATTGCACACCACACTGTAGTGCTGCTTAAATGTCAGATGTTAATTAAAGCCTTTCCAGAAAATGGGGCATTAATTAGGGCAAATGCAGCCATTCTTTATGGATACTGACTAACCAGTGAGAAAAAGCATTATTTCAACACTGGTATTGAAACTGTTAATTTTTATTTGTCTGAGGTGTGTTTGTTATTGAAAGAAAAACAACTGAAAAAAATTATAACTCCTTGAACTTATTGTTCTCTCTTTTAAAGACAGTTTTAAATAAATATTCTGGCACAAGAATATTCACGCACACACAGATTGCAATTGGAACATTTCAGTATTAGGTCCAGATGTCTCTAGGAGTTGTATAACCTTGGTAGGAATGCTTAAATGCTGTAGATATTAAATACAGCTCTGACCTGCAAAAACAGCCGGTTGTGGCACTTCACTTGTTCTTTCTGTTCTTAAGAAAATGGCATCATCTGCATAAATCATGGTACACCAAAATGTTTACTAAGTCAGGGTCTTAGGCATTGTAAGGCATTTTACTTTGAAACTTTTCTGAACAATTGTGAATTAATGGGAAGAATCATAATATTGATAAAGGACGTAAGTGTTCAAGATTTAAGATATGTATCCAAGATTTGCAGCTTAACCATCTTGCTTTTTGTCTCTTTGGCCTGGATTCAGCAAAGCAATTAAGCCCCTAAATAGCACCATTGATTTCAGTGACACATAAGCAGTTGGTTGAATCAGGCCCACTCTGCCTGCCAAACCGCATTCCTTCTTCTCTCCCAGTGCATTAGACCTTTTGGAAGGGCAATTCCAGTAGCTGTAACATGAAATCATGGTCTACATTGGCACTTCTTTGCCTAGATACCTCTGCAGAAGATCCACTTATGAGAAACTGTGGAGATCTCTGGCTGAAGATTTCAGTCTTTAGCATTGCTGCATTTCCACCAAGCACATGGCAGAGCACACTGCTGCAGACACAATCCATTACAACATCTTCAGCCTCACAGCAGCTACATCTCTGCAGCTATAGCAGAGATGAACCCTTGATCCGGGATTGACCCTTTCAAGTCTGGCCATCGGAAAGAATCCCCTGTATCTACCATGCCAGAGAAGCAGCTGTTGTTCACAGAGACCTTGAGGTGGTGGGGGCACAAGTCCTGCAGCCATTTCAGGCACTGGGGCATGGGTGAGGGACACACTGCTAGATTCCCAGCTCCAGTTCCTATGGTTGCTGGTCACAGAAACACTAAGCTGATGTTTGTTTTGTTCTATTCATTGTTCTAATGCTCCTTTTCACATGAAGAGATCGTGGTTCCAAGTAAAATGGAAAATGCTGTGATGTGATGTGAGGATTATTTCTAAATGAGAAGAACTGGAATATTTTTAAGTACCTCTTTAAGGTAGCATTATCCCGTGTTCTCATCTGCCCTTTTGTTTCTATTTCATCTTTCCTGATCATCACTATTTTTCACTCATGATATTTTTCTAGTTCACACTTAATAGAAAAAGAAGAAATTGTGAGAATTAAGGTAGCAGGAAGTACAGAGCATTCCCCTTTAAAAGCAGAGATGGTTTTATTTTTCTCAAGTACATGTTACATAAGTGTATCACTTCCACAGCTGAAATATTTCAAAAGATGGATAATGAGGTTGTCAGCTGGGTTGGGGGAGAGCTGCCTGCTGAATCCTATGACTCTGGGTTCACCAGGGCTACTGGACTTTATAAGGGAAAGTTGACCAGCTTCAAGATCATCTTCTAGTAGCCAACGTTAAGTAGAAGCACAAAGCATGTGAAAATACTGTAATGGTAAAAGAGTTTATGAAAAAAAGAAACTTCTGACTGTCACCTGAGATTTCATAGTATTAAATCTGGATATTTTAATAATATTAAAGAATATTAAATAATACAAAGTTGATAGCAGTGATCATGTCTCTGAAGTAGTTAATTAGGCTAAATTAATTTATATCTACATGTCAGTGTTTCTTAACTATTGTAAAAAGCTGGGTTTGTATATATTTGTTTTCACATAAAAAATTTCAATGTCTACTATTCTTAAAGCCTTTAAACATTAACCAGGCCCTGTACTTTTCCTTACTGAAAGCATAATCCTGTACAGATCATAAGTTCTAACCCATTGCTCTTTTTTACAGTTTCAAAATTTACTGCTTTTGTGGTTTAGCTCAAAGCTAAAAGCAAATGCAGAGAGATTTGGAGGCAAAATAAACCTCTAGAGATTTTTGTTGTGTCCTGATGTTTCCTGTCCAGACCCATTTACCCCTGTCAACACAAGGTAACAGGACAAATAGCATACAAACCCATCAGTTAAGTGTTTGGGGTTTTTAAAAATAAATAAATACAGCCTGAAGTAACACCTAACATAAATAACACTGGAATATTGGTACCTTTGAGTCACCCTATTGTTCACGCTATGTTTTCTTTAGCAGTGCAATCAAATCTTATTTTATTCAACTTGATCTAGATAGGTGTGTGTTGCCAGCTGGCCTGAAGAAACAGGGGTGCAAAATCCCTGGACTATCCAAGGTAACCAGGGGACGGCAGTCTGGAGTCAGCATAAATGTAAATTTACACTGTGTCCCTGAGGCAGGGCTGCTTATGTTTGCATTGGCTGTGCACAGTGTGGCTGTACAGTCAGACAGCTTTATTTCAGGACTGCTGCAGAGTACATATGAAAATATGGCCAGCCTATCCTGACAAGAAATAGCATAATGAAATGAACACTTCATCAATTTTATCATCTCTCTTACCACCTTTCAGATACATGTGAATAAATAGGAATTGAAATATTAACAAAAAGCCTGAATCATTACAGAATTCCCTTTTACTTTCTTGTGCTTCAACAACATGTACTTCCCAGCAATACACAAGAAAACAAAGGGTACAAGCTTTCAACTGCTGAATCAAGTGAATTAACCACTGTTAATAATTTGTTTAATGCAGACAAATTTATTTTTCTGTTCCTATAAAGCTGGTGATGAGGTGCCATGTCATCATTTCCAGAGGTGCTTAGGATTTCTGTTGATCCTCTCTTTATACTTGTTAGCATCAATCACCTTTAAGGGCAGCTGGCAAGGTGTGTGTGGGAGTGTGGGGGTGTGTGTATTAGAAGGAAGTCTCGTGACTTTACCTCCCCTTTCCCTTTGCAGAATGAGGGATGGATGACTAGACAGACATTCTCTATAGTGTGTTTTTTAACACTAAGTATTGGTATTATTATTTGTTGAATGTGATCAGACAGTTGTGGCTGTGCAGTACTGTGCAGTATTCCATTTGCTGTTTCTCATCCAAGCAGGAAGAGATGGGTAGGAAGCCTAATCTCATATTAAAAAACTAACAAACAAACAAACAAAACCCAAAACAGAAAAAAATCCCACTGCAAATGAAAGTAGCAAAAATTAATCTTCCTACAGCCTCGGCACAAAGGTGCTGCATGGTGCAGTAGCCTCACCTCAAGCCCTAGGTGGTTAAAATCCTACCTGAGGCCCTGCCACCCAACCTGTCTGCAACTGTTTGGGAGTCTCCAAACAGGTACTGTGCTCCAAGTGTCATTGAGGAAGGATTAGGCAACCAGAGAAAAAGTGAACCAGGAAATTTGCGTGGATCCAGTGCATGAGACAAGCTCTACCTGCCAGGTCACAGCAAGGTCAGAGTCCCCCTTAAATAGCATTAGCACTTAGATGTGTTTATGCCACTCCACAGCACTTTGGTCTCCCTGTATTGCTCTCAGGCGCATCTCAGCTGCTTGTCAAACATCTACAACAACAAATCCTTTACCAAGTAGAAGAGAAGCTGAAATACCACCTGAAATGTATGTGGTACAGGTCTTTGAGAGGAAGGTGGGAAAAAAATTCCATCAAAAATGCAGTGGTGGCTGGCTGATCCCATCTCTTTGTGGCTCCGGTGCAGCTGACTGGTGGCTCCCTGCAATAGCACCTCCAGCTACTGTCCTGACTCAGAACCAGGACTGACTGCTGGCTGAGCCACTGCTTCTCACAAAGGTTTCTCAGAAGAGATAAAGGTTTTTTCCACACTGTAACTAAAAATCGGCCCTGTTGCAATTTGTAAAGCCTTTGTCAGAACAAGATAATGTGAATAAGCTCTTCTACACTAGAAAATAGAATAGCCTGGGAACATTTATTTCAAGAGAGCTTTTTTCAGGACTCTTCTTTTGTCAAACATGAAAAATAAAAAGTAGAAAACACTAGAAGTTATTCTCCAATTTATTTTTTTTTTCTGTATTATCTATCATGTGAGCTCATTTCTCTTCCTATTGTGCCCTTCCAGCACATAACAACCTGTGTCTCTTCAGGTCCCTGATATACTACTGTGCCTCATATTGCTTCTGGAGTGGAATCAATACTAGTTCAAACAGCACAAAAATCTCATTAATTTCCTAATCATAATGTATATTTAGGGCTGTATGGATGGAAAGGATGATGGACTACAGCAAGAACAACATTTATTACTCCCTCCAAGCCCAGGAGACTCGGTACTGGGACTGACTGAACATTTTTTTAATGTGAGCAAGTAAAACAAGGAGGTGTATTTTCCTATGGATTTGTGCCTGGGGTGGCTCATCTAACTCCTTTGCAACAGCACAACATTCCCCATTGGCCACCCCAAGGCAGAGGCAGCAAACACCAACATACATGCTGGCTGGCTCCTGATGCAGTGGGTGACCAGTGCTAGAAAGAGAGAGCAATAATTATTTTGCTTAAATTTCGCCCAAAGGGAAATTCATTTGAGTCCACTCAGCTGATTTATCTGTAGCTTTCAGGAATGTGAATACCTTTGAGACCTGGAGACCCCATCTGACTTGGCTGACATAAAAGGTTCAGAAACTGTAAGGGAAGTGACTGATGTGCAGATGTAATTTCCAGGATAAAAATCATAGTTTAAAAAAGGGATTTTCATATATACATTGTACTTCTGTATCTGGATTCTTTGGAAATCTAAACTGACAAAATTTCTTGTATATAAAAAAAATTCCTGCTTTCCTTTTTCTCCAGTATATCAAAGTCTTTTTGACATTTTATTTGCCCTGTGCTCTGAGATCCCTTCCCAGGTGCACTCAGTCTGATACATGGAGACTCAGAGCTCACAGCAGTTCACATCAAGGAAAATCTCCACTTTTTCTTGCACAGGCAGCATTTGTGGTAAATGGTAAAACACAGCTGTCCTCTGACACCATGCTTACACACTTAAGGCCTGTGCTGCATCAAAGGACTGCACCTGTCATCTTGCAAGCAGGATGAGCTCAGAGAAGAAATTTATTGCTGGAACAGATTCATCTGCCCAAGATATTCAGCACTCCTTGCACACTTTCCAGAATGTTATAGCTTATGTGATATGGGTACTTTAAGGACTTTAGCTGCCTTTTCTGGCACTCCCAGAAGCACAATGACAATGTGGAAGCCTACAACCCAGGAACAGTGTAGTTTCATCCCTGTGTAGTAATAATATTTATTTCTTTCATGGGGGCTGTTCCTTCTTCTTACCTTATTAAGTCAAAGCAGGAAGGAACAAGGAGCAAGGCATTAATAACAATGGCAAGTTTATACAGTGAAAGCAGAAGGGAAGTGCATGAGGGAAATAAAAAGAAGATGAGGGGAAGAGGATGGATGAGTGTCATGCGCAGATTGCTTTCTTGGTCTCACCAAGACTGGAGACAATCAAATCTATATGCAAAGATGGTATTGTCTGGTCAAAACTTTTGGCACAAAACAAAAGGATCCCTTGCTGTGACCATGCTTTTTGTGGTCTCAGCTGCAGGACTTGTGCTAATAGGTAGACACTGTCTATGTCATATATCAATGCCCAGGTGTCATCCTGTCTGTGACAAGTGTATGACAGAGCTGATAATCCATTTACTGAGGCTTTGCTGAGATTAATTTCTCTAGCGTGTAACAATTCATAGTGACCCGGCTGGAAAAGAAAGAGAGATAGATAGACAGATAGACAGACAGATAGATAGATAGATAGATAGATAGATAGATAGATAGATAGATAGAGATGTATATGTGTGTGCCAAGAAATTATATTGGCCCAGTTTGACCTCACCATGCTCTTTGAAATATTGGCATATTTTGATAACCTTGAGGTACCTATTCTGCATGGCCTTGCCTCAACATACAACAAGAATGGCAGCTTTAGCAGCAGGACTACCTTAGCCTGAGTTTGTCTTGAGTTAAAGGTGAGTGCTGAGAGTAGACACAGAATTGCTGTTCAGGCACATCCTTTAGCCTCACATTCAGGTGCTGCACTGATTTTCTAGAGGAAAATGTATTGAGGGACTGTTCTTAGCCCCAGGAACTTGAAAGTCATAAAAACAGTATGATTCACAGGAACATGTGCTGCGTGATTCAGCCTACATCTGCCCCAGAACAGAGGTGAAATTACCCTTTCTTTCCCAGCAAGAGCCACTGCAGCCATGGCAGGCTGGGTGTGAGCATCCAGCAGCATGACTACCCACAGCTCATGAGGGCCAGAAACAGAGCCTACAAGCTCTGGTACTCCTGCTGTCCCTGGGTCTGGGACAATCATGGGTTTTGCTTTCAAAGAAATAATAGAGGAGTTTCTAGTCATCTCATAATTTCTTTCAGATTAAACAATATTATTCATCATTAGTAGTAGTTATATGCACTCCCAAAGTAACTGAGTGATCCTTCAGCAAAACAAAGCAGAAGTACAGCATTTCTACAAAAATAAGCCAGTTCAAATTCCCTGTAGGGTCAGACAAATGGGGAAGCCCAATTTATGCAGAGGGCAGAGGAACATAAGACATATAGCTGGCACTGTGTTGATGCTTGTGATACAGCTTCAGGAAAGACAACGCATCAATCAATATGCATTTTAGTTTGGCCTGGTATTCTCAGGACAGACTTTACTTCAAGAAGTAAATAGCAAGCAGGCTTTTTCCTGAAGCTTGCCTCAGAGTGCAAACTTCTGGAGTTGCAGCTTCTTGATAGGAAGAGACCTCGGCTCTTCATTTACTGCTGCCTACACCTCCTTGTGAGTGGTGGCCACCCTTTCTGCAGCAGAGATACCAGAGCAGTTGCACTGAAAGGCAGATCCCTAGGGTCAGGTGGTGCTGAGCAGGTGAGGCAGGCAGCCCATGCCAGCAGCAGTTGCCTGCACCAGGGGAGTCACACAGAAGCCAGGCTAAGGCTTGTGCATCACCTATGCCTTAGGTCAGTTCTGTTGTCCTCATGCCTGCACCAGAAGGAGGTACCAGCTTCCTTTGTGCCAGCAGAGAAGAACTCATGATGTGAACTGATTTATCTCACATGATATTAACTGAAGTTAGTATCATGTGAAAAGTCCTTTGTGCTTTTAGGTGGGAAAATAGACACCATTTTTTTTAAGCATGGGGATGGAGTGGGGAATTAAGCATGGGAATAACTGCCAAGAGAACCAGTGGGTTTTTTATCTTTTCGTGTACATTTGATTCAAACATCTTCCAATCAAGTTCTCAAATAGCTACACTCAGTGTGGGGATAAGTGGGTGAAATGCAAGCTTTGATTTGTCAGGTGGTCAGATGAAGTAGTTCCCTCTGTCCTGGGCTCAGAGTTTGTAAATCACTGTCCAGTACCAAGTGCCTTCTTGAGTATGCTGTGTTACAGAAGGATAAAACCAACCATTTTAAAGCATATCACTGTGAGCAAGGAATGTGTGATGCTGCATCCTAAATTTCAGTCAATGGTATCCCAAACTGCAAACTATGACTGCCCAACAAAGCTTATGTACAGCTGTAGCTGCTAGACCAGGACCTGCCAGCTGTACCGCTGTAATCCAATAATCCATTATCACCCCCGCAGTTGGCCTGCATCCACTCATACCATCACAGACAGGCAGCAGAAGCTACATCAACATAATTATGAACAGGCATGGACACAGTCATCAGATAGAAGCAGATATGTCTCCATCTTACTGGAGATATGATATTCCAACACATGTTCCATGAAATGTGTTTTCAGCTGGCTCTCAGGAGACTATTTCCCAGTCCAATTGTGGGAAGGAATCAGCTGCCTGCTGGCCATGAGCTGCTTTTCCAAGGTAATATAAAGACAAGGTGTCCAACTTTGATCAATAGCACAAGGAAACTGGTGCTGTATAACCCTGACAAAGCTGACTTTTATGAGGGATTTCTAAAACTGACCATGGTTTGAGCAGCTGCTTCCATGACCCTGAAATGCACTACCCCAGCCCAAAAGACACTGGCTTTTCCCTTAGTGATCCACCTCCTCATTATGCCTAAGTGATTTGACCAGAGAAGGTGACCAAAAATGCCAATTTTCTAACATTTTTGTGTAGAACCCATATATCTGTCATTTTTAGCAGAAATTTTCCAAGCTGCAATGTTGGGGCCAGTTTCTCTGTGTCCTCAGCTGTATTCAGTTAATGACCTCAGATTTCCACCAACACACAGCAGCTACAAAATGAACATCAGGCTTATGGACACTGTGTATCTGTGGTGCTGCAAAACAGCAGATGGATCTGACCAACATGGTAGTCAAATACATGGGAACCTGTGTGGGAACAAATAGGATAGTGTAAGAAGACTTGATTATGGGCAAGGTTTCTTGGGAGAATTAAGGAAAAGAATATCCTGCAGTGATAAAACAGATGATATTTTGAAATTGCTCATCATGAAATTCAGTTATTTCTCTGCAGATCTATGCCAGGGAATACTCTACTTTCTTCCATACTGTTACCAGGGAAATTAAATAGGAGGTTGTTGCTATTTTAAGACTCAGAATGAAAAATAAAAGTGCTGGTTTACTGCAGCATGAATTTATAGGGACTCTCCAGGCTAGGCTTTTGAAACAGACTGAAAAATGTCTGTGGGGGTTTTTTTTTGTTGTTGTTGTTGTTTTGGTTGGTTTTTTCTTTGTTTTGGTTTGGGTTGGGTTTTTTTGGTTTTTGTGTTGTTTTTGTGTTTTTTTTTAACATGTCAAAATCAGACATAGGCTCTGATTTTCCAAGGAGGAAAAATTGTAGTGGAAATGTATGCCCCTTACCTTGTCTTCAGTGTGAAGTGAAAGAAAAATGTGCAGATGCTATTCAGCTCTGCCTTAGTTAAAGGTGTTGCAAAGACTTTAATGACAGGAGTACTTTTCTTCTGTTAAATTACACAATGTCCCATTTGTAACACCTGGTAGTTATTCTGACAGCTACACACTGATACAGTGACGTCTCCAAGAGAGATTTACAGCTGCTCACAAGGCTCAAAGATGTGCTGAGGCTGAAGAATCAGAGCTTCAAACAGGAATTTCTGTGACATGAACCAAGGGCATTCCCCTCCCTTCTTTCCAGGAAGTCTGTTTTCTTTTTCATTACAAACCTAAAAAAAGCTCAAATATTGCTCAAAAGTAAGATATTGGTGCAGGGATCTGTCATTAAACAATGAAGATAAATGTGGAGAAGCAGAGCTATTTGCTATACAGATTTATTGCTCCAAGTGCCTACAGGAAAAGCAGTGGCGAGCAAAACTGTTCTCTGAGTTATATGTTGATAACTTCATAAAATGGATGACATAGTATTATATACTGAAATTCACTTGCCATTTCTCTGAAACTTACTCTCTGCTCTGCAATGCCACATTGAAAGAATCATCCTCTGCCATTTCTGCTCCAGGTCACAGGAATGAATGATCTCCTGTGGGGAACAAAATCTTCATTGTTTTGACGGCATATCAAATGCCAGAAGTCCTTGGCAGGTTCTGTTTAAATGAGGGATGAGGGTAAGAAGAGCAGGTTATCAGGCACTGCTGAGAGGTGACTCTTCTCTGCAGGGGTCTGCTACCTTGGCTGACTCCAGCCATCACTGGAGTTAAATGGAGTCACTGGCAGAGCACGAGTCCCTTGGAAACAGAATAGCCTCTCAGCAGGGCCAGACACTGCCCACCAGGCCATGCACTGCAGGGCAGCTGGTGTAGCCAGGCACCACCATACCTGAAGGTGCAGTACTGAACTCATGTCAAAAGTGACACAAGTCATCTTCACATTCTGCCTCAGACCTCTGCTGTCCTCCTCTCTCTCCCTGCCTGTAGCTACAAATGTAACACAAGGGCTTGTGCCTGTCAGCTTTGCAAAATATTTACCATAAACATCTCAAGTTGTGATTCTTGCTAGAAATGCCACAAGGGGGAAGAATTGTGTTATTTACAGGGCAGCATTTACTTAAAGCATTTGCTTTGTTCAGTCGAATTAAGACTGAGATTGCTCTTCAAACCCTTGGTTGGGAGAGGCAGGGAAGGAAAGAGAAGGGATAATACTAAACTAATCCCTAAAATCCAAGGAAAACTCAGTCAAAAAACTCTAGATTTGTGTCTAGATGGGGCATACTGCAGTTTTGCATTGTATTGGTTAAAAAAATAAAAATCCAGCTCATGCCAAATCGATCCCTTTCAAAAGGTCTCTTAAGCAAACTATGTTTCATTAAGCTTTCCATTAATCTGTTCAGCAATAGGTTTAAGAGACTGCCCAGCTCTACACCTGACAGCTCTTCCTCTGGCCTTAATAATAAACTACTGAAACCAGCCATGGCAGCACAGCTAATCAAAGTGCCTGTACATTCACTGGGTTTAATTCTTGTTTAAAAAGTCTTTTTTCCTTATCACTCTAATGTCATCTAAGCACCTTGCTGGATAATGGAAATCCCAGTCATCCATTTCAGGTTCATTTTAAGGCAGCAGAGTTTGCAGCAGAGCTGTGCCTTGTGCTAACAGTGTGCTCCAGAGCACATCCATATCACAATGTGGTGCTGGGTTTTTACAGAAAAGAAGCAGAGGCCAAAACAACCTGCTTCAGATTAGCACATAGACTTAACAACCACAAAGCCATAAGTGCTAGTAATGTGTGTGTGGGTATGTGAGCACTGCTGTGCTTATGGGTTGACAGAATGAAGACATGCTTCCGTGACAGTGTCATTTGGATGCTCTTGGATATCCGAGCAGTTCAGGGAGACAGTATAATGAAATACAGAGTGAAAATTGCTTTAAAATAACCTTGGATGTTCCCAAATTTTTCCCTGAGTGATTTGAAAAAAAGAGAAGTACTGAACCAGCGTTCCTAGGAAATGAATAAACTGTTGCAGCCCGATCAGGAAGGCAAACATAACATTCTCTCCGATCAGGAAGGCAAACATAACATTCTCTCTCCGCAGGATGTAACGAAAGCTGACTTCATACTGCAAAACATAATGAGGGGTGTTTGTCATAAGTTAAAAATCAATGAAGTCCAGCTGTTCCCCTAGTCATAGAAGCTTCATTTTTCAATGAGAAGATATTTTTTCTTGCAGGAACATTCCAGAAAACAGACTTCACCTTCAGTTGTGGGAAGACAGATTGGATGGAGCATAACTTTCCAAGCTAGTAGAGAGAATTTCTGATGAGCTCTTAAAATAAATTGCTAAATGAGAATTTAGCCTTTGATTTTTGCAATTAGAAAGTTAGAAAATAAGAGTTTCCTCTTCTTTGGAACAGAAGTTCAGCCCCTATTTTAAAAGCTGTCTTCTGGTTTGCCAAGGAGCACTTTCTCTCATTAATGCATCATGTTGAAATATGCAGGAGACAAACCAACCTCTGGCAGGAACCATACTAGCCATAGGGTATCTATCAAGTAAAACATTTACTTATCTAACCAAGAAAGTATCTCGCTAACCAGAACAGATGGAATGTTACAGGATTTGGCTTCTCCATCTTCCAGTCTGGATCTGCTTCCTCTTTATTTCTCAAGAAAGTCTTCTGATTAAGTGTCTTTCCTCCACACAGGCATTAAAGATGCTTTGAGTCCCCTTTGAAGAGGAAGAGTTGCCTTATTGGTAGAAGGCATGTTAGGGCTCTCCATTTCTGTTGTTTATTTCATATGGACTCTCCATATGAAATGGATCTCCAGTTCTGTTGTTTATTTCATATGGACATTGCAATAAACCTGTGTGATGGTGAAGACTGGAAATTAAATACAAGCTGTGCACCGAAGCAATTGATCTGATAGAATTCTGTTTTCTGTTGGAAAAATGTCCCACAGTGAGCCTGTTTGCATGGAAATGAAATTATTTCATAGTTTCTGGAGTTCCTCATTCCTATTTATATAAATGTCTCCCAAGAAAAAAAAACCAAAACAAAATTCTAGTGGGATTTTTAAGACAGAGTTGGAGCCAGACAGCCATCAAAAACAATCATGTCCCTCCTGAGAGCAAGCACAGCAAGAAGGAGTGTGAGGGGGAATGGCTTCTGTGCCCAGCTCTAATAATGACAGCACATGTGTGAATTTACCAAAGGAATACTGTAGTAGAAACTCACCTGTGCTGCAGGTAATAAATAAAAAGCAAATAAAAATCAAATTCACAGAGCAGTTTGGTTGAGAGCAGTTATTCACATATTGCAACTAAATAATTGTCTCAAAAGGAAAAAAGAGAAGTTACAGTACAATCTCATTCTCACATTCTTCTTTTAAAGAATGTAAATCCAGAATAATTTCTTAAGAACTAGTCCTGAAAATTCCTGAAATACTCCTGAGATTTTTCTTCTATCTAGCATTTATTCAAAGATTCAACAATTGCAAATTTGAACCATGACTTCCCAGCAGTGCAAGTCTCATAACAAATTAAAATACAATGTTTCACAAGTTTTATCACCTTCTAATGGTGGTGCAACCAAAGGTTTACATGTTTTCAGCTAGAGTGCTGAATTTGGCTACCACATTATCTGTATTAAAGGGAAAGTGTAAATTAAGTGCATTGATTTGCATGGTAAAGCAATTAAAAATGGAAGAGGGTTTTTTCACCTCAGTCTCCTTACACTGCACCTTTCTTGTAAAGCTAATTTTTGTCACAAGCTGCAGTAATAAGCAGTACTTTCCCACAAATACATTTTTTCTAATGTCATGGCTTTGGATTTAGTGATCCTACTTTGGAATATGTTACTATAACTGAATTCAATTTAGGAAACTAATTAAGATGACTATTTTTAAACTGCAACCAGTGCTCTGTCAACAAAGCACAACAATTTTACAATCAACATATGTGCAAAATGTTCCAGAAAATAATAAAATTAAGTATTTTTTCTTTAAGAGGTTCAAGTAGGATTTTAAAGCATCCAATTATGCAGTACAGCCTGGATCTTGACAGCTTTCCTCCAGGAGTCATAGAAAAAAAGCAACAAAAGAACAGTGACCTTCCATCAGTATCTCTATGTCATAGTATACTTGAGAAAATCCCAAATCTGGAAGTATTTAAACAGAACACAGAAGAAGATTCAAATAATGATAGGTCATCTAACCTTATATCACATTCATATGGTGGTGTCAAGACCATGAGGTGTCAAGTCATGAAAAATATTTAGCGTAAGACAGCCCTGATTTCACCCACTGAAGAGTTTAATTAATAAAAATAGCTTGCACACACAGAATCTTAGAATCATGGGTTCATTAGGTCAGAAATGGCCTTCAAGTTCATCAAGTCCAACTGTTAACCCAGCACTGCCTAGTCCAGCACAAAACCATGTCCCTAAGGGTCACATAGAACGATGGAATGGTTTGGGTTAAAGATCATCTAATTCCATGGGTGGGGATGCCACCCACTAGATGAGGTTGCTCCAAGCTGCATCCAACGGGGCACTGCATGCTCCAAAGGTGGGGCATCCACAACTTCTCTGGGAAACCTATGTCAGTGCCTCACCAGCCTCAAAGTAAAGAACTTTTTCCTAATATCTAATCTAACTCTGCTCCCAGTTTGAAGCCATTCCCCCTTGTCCTGTCACTAGGGGATAGTCCCTGTAGATAGTCTCCCTCTTGTAGGCTCCCTTTAGGTACTGCAAAGCTGCTATAAGGTCTCCCTGGAGCCTTCTCCAGGGTGAATAACCCAAACTGCTCCAGCCCTCTGATTATCTTAGTGGGCCTCTTCTGGGCTTGTTCCAACAGGTCCTCCTCCTTCTTATGTTCCATCTCAGAACTGCAGATAGTACTCCAGGTGGAGTCTCACAAGAATAGAGGGAGAGAATCTCTTCCTTTGAGCTGGTGGGCACACTGCTTTTGATGAGACAATATGAAAGAAATACAGAAGATCATATTAAGATTAGCAACCATAATGATCTTGACCCCTTGGTAAACTGGAACTGTTCACTGAAAATAGCTTCAACACAAACCTGCAAAGGTCTTCATTAAGGAAGAAGAGATACAAGCTAGGCACTATGCTATGGAACAAACAAACCAAAAAGCAAACATGAAATGACACAAAGAGTTCAATCATGACAAAAAAGTTGTCATGACACCTCATGAGAAAATACATAAGGCTTGAATTATCTCTAATTGTGTAGATATAGTGCTACAGTAAAGGTGGCTGGGAAAAAAAAGCCGAAGTAATTAATGTGAGAAATCAGATATATACCTATAATGTGCCTTTAGGTATGTGTATGTGTGTGTGTGTATGTGTGCACACTAACATAAATCAAACAATCCAGAACACTGAATGGTAAGACAGATTCTCCATCTCTGTGGTCTTTAGTTTCTTCCAGAAGTCTGATGTAAACACATTACTTTTGCATCAGAAATGAATTATTGCACTCAGTATGGGACTAGTGGATGAGCTATAATGGCCTGTTGTTTTACAGGAAAACAGATTTGAAGGTCTAATAATTCCTTTAATTCACCAAAGCAACAAATTAGCCCTGTAAGCAGGAGTATCAGCAACCACTATTCAAAAAGCTAAATATTCAATCAGCATGAATGGATGTCCCAAAATTATTCTCTGGAAACACCATGATATGGAAAATTGTGATCACATGTTTAGAGACCCTCAGTTCCTCTGTGCCCAGTGAGAGATTAATTCGTGGATCTACCATTATTTTTTGTCCATGTGTTTTTTCCCTGTGGGTTATGAAATAGCTTAGATAGGTAGTGTGTACTGAGTCAGGGACTGTCTGCTGCATGGCAGAAGGCTGCACAAGCTTTTTACAGGAGTTAGTCTCTTACAGATTTTATTTGCACATATTGATTCAATAAAAAAAATGACACGTGAAAATCACAAATGCAATTTGTCAAATCTAAATAGGTTTTCCATTTAAATGGCCAAGGAGCAGAGATGTGGAGAAGGGCAAAAGATAAAAATCAAAGAGATAGGCTATAAACTGCATCATCCTCAGTGTGTTACTAAACAATCCTGTCAGGGTTCTTCCTGCCTATTACCTTAATGTCTTGCAACAGCAACAGTAATCCTTAAGAGTATAAATCTTTATTATATCTACTAAAGGGCTGACAGAGAGGATGGACCCACAAAGGCCGAAATCACAGGATTCACAGAATCACTAGGAAATCACAGCTACAGAAGGAGACCAGAATCTTCCTTCATGTAGGTAACATTATTACAACTGCAGCAGCTGGCTTCCTGTAAAAATCCAGGCCATTGTGCACTCTGATACCTGCTTGTGTCTTCAAATATTACCTCAGCACTGCTTTAGGTTTGGCAGCATTAGAGGGGTCTGGTTTGGTGAGAGTACCCAGAGTATGATATCACCATTTTAAAGAAGACTTTCACAGGGTAGGAAATAATGAAAGCCCAGGGCTGAAGCTGGATTTCACAGGTAGATAGTAAAACCCAGCAGCCAGAAGATGGAGCAAGTTCAGAGTCAGTTTCTCCTGCTCCTGTTTTCCTGATTGCTGGTTGTAATAGAAATGCTAGTGAGGAAACTGATCCAGACATTCAAGGAAGAAAAGAGCAATTTGGACTGTAATGCAGCACAGGTACATAGTAAAACTGTCAAACTCCACTGAGCTATTCCCCCTTCACTGGATCCCACTTTTTTTATATTTTATTTTGCAGAACACACACGTTCACTATCATTTTACAAACTTTTTATGTCAGAAAGCCTCTCTCCTTTGAGGTCATTTTATTCAGTCAATGTAAATGTCAGCTGCCAGTTGGAAGTATTATGTATATGGAGCTGTCAAGGAGTGAGGGGGAAATATCACAGGCAGCTCACTTCTGTCTTAGCTCTCAGGAAAGGTCAGCTGAGCCTTTCAAAAAGGGCTGTCAAGGCCAAATCATCATTCAAAATCCATTCTCTGGAAACAGTGCAAGAAAGCACATGCTTTAAAGCCAGCCAAAGTAGGGCTGAAGTGACTGGTTTCTTTTCCTGATGTCAAAAAGCTCCATTAGTGACTACTGGTGGTGCAAGAACCCAAGGCAGAGAGAGTGGACAGAGCTCACTCCAGTAATTGCATCCAGCGCCATTTTGTTTGTATTGGGGATTGAAACTTTTAGGCAAATTTCATCCTCTGATGAACATCCCCATATCCCCATTTCACATCCTCTCTGAACTGCCAGGACATGGATCAGCTCTCAGCCCATGACCTGGATGGGAACAGAGGAAGATCAGGATGTACAGCCTACAGCTCTAAGAGTGAGGGATAACTTTTGTCCTGGCAAGCTTAGCAAAGGAATATGGCATATATGACTGAGAACGCTAAGATTCAAGGCAGATTATGGCTCTTAGGTGTGGAAAGACTGACCAGAAATTTTAGAAGTGCAAAAAGGAGATCTCTTCACAGAGATTTGGCTCAAATCCCAAAAATACTTAGGTGCCTAATTACTGAGGATATCAATAGCAACCAAATGGTTAAATGTACTGCCAATTACATAAAAGTAGCAGAAAGAAATTACCTTAGTTCTCCTATAGGAATTACTCATGTAGTTCTGTGAAAATCTCCCCAAAGGGGATAAGATTAAAGGAGGAAAGGCAAATTCCAGATGAATGCCATTAAAAACTTCTAGGTATCCAGAAGTATTCTCTCAAGAACATCCCAGACAAGAAATGCTTTGTTTCAAACATGCTGAGTTCCAGACTAATTCCATCTTCCATTTTTCCCTTCACCCAATTAAAACAAGAAATCAGGAAGCCATCACCTCTCCCTGAAGACACCTAAAAGAGACCCACTTACTATTACTGCTACATAATACTTCAAGAAAACACAAATGAGCAGGGCATTATGAACTCTGTCCACATCAATATTTACTGTTCTGGCTCCTCCTTAGCCAGATCCACATTACTAAAGAAATGGCCTCTGTCCCCAGAAGGATACGAGTGAAACCATATAAGAGGAGTGAGTCCTTCCCTCCTGCTCCCAGTTTTCTGATCGGAGGGGAATGCTGAGCCAGACAGCATGGTTGCAGAGCCTTGTCCCTTTCAGCATAGCTACCATGTCTATTTTTAATTTATTGGTGTGCTCAGCTGTTCTTTTTCCCCTTAGACCATGCCATGCTGGGATCTCAGTTTCTCAGTCCTTCCTACAAAATTCAGACAGAAAATACTGAGACAGAGATGTGCCAAGTGAAAAGTAGTTTCATATGAATTTAAGGCAAGTGCTGCTATGGGAAAAAGTCTTAAGGAACAATGTGATGTACTTAACTTGGGGATTGAAGAGTTTGTTTTCACTGCTGTTTCTGATTCTGCCATAGGAGCTCCTTAGGAGCAGAAGTATGTGAAGAAAGACAAAAGACCACTGCCAGAACTCATTTTGGATGAGGTTATTGTATCTTAGAGAGTTCATGGCTTGTTTACCCATGAAGCTGTTTACCCTTTGACACAGATTTTGTCTTTGTTAGCATATATTGGAAGCTGGGAAGACTTGCCAGAAGTTGTGCTTATGAGGGAGACAGAAATGCTCATTCTTTGGTTCCTCAATGCTTTTCCCTCAGCTGTGCCACCTCTGGCCATCCCAGCAAGCTGGACATCTTCCTGCAAGAAGCAGAAACTGGTCACCACGGCTCCTTGTCTTCCATCTAGAAAGGGGACACCTGAAAGGACTTGAGAGAGCTTCCTAGAATTTACCAGGGTTTCCTGCAAGGTTCTGGACAACTCCACCACCCACTTATGCCAATCTTCACCTCTTCACCCATAAAATGGGACGAGGAGCATTTGACCACCTCATACCCTACATCTTTTTAAGTCATCCTTCTGTAGGATGTACTTCAGCTTAAGGGTTCATCCAAGTGTCAAGCTTTATCCTTTCCCCTTACCATGCCTGTTTTGGATATTTATCCCCAAAGAATTTTATCTGGAATTTAGTGGTCCTCTGCTTTACTTATTCCCTGGGAATGTAGAGCATCCTTATCTCCTCTCTCCCTCTCCCTTTTTTTTCATTCCCTCATTCTCCCATTCATTGATCTTGAGCTCTTACTCTCCAGTCACCGCACATGCTTCTCTCAGAACTGTGGTTTCATGATAATTAGTACCTGAACACTACCTGTCCAAAAAGGACAATTGAGATCAACCAATCACATTCCTACCAAATTAGCCCAAGCCCATAGAAATAGTTTCTGGCAGCCTGAAGCTTTTGCATGAGCTTCATATGAGGGAGACCAGGCAGTGCCTGATGTGGTGTGAAGTTAAAATGACCGATAAAAGCTGAACCTGTTAATGTCCTTTGAATGAAAATTGAGAGTTTTTTACTGACAGATTGGTTTCAGGGAGCTTGAAAGAGCTTTTGATCCAGTGGTAGAATCCCAAACTTTCTTAGTCTTAAAGGTTTGCTGCAGACTTATCCATGTAAACTCAACGGGTCCTTCCTTCTCTTCTCCCTGCCCCTTTCCACTGGTGGGCTGCACCCTTTCCCACATCACTACATGGCAATGATGGTGTGGGGGTGAGAATGGGAGATGAAGAAAAACAATGCAGACCAGAAAGCAATGGAAAGGCTTTTGCTGACAATGCAACATCTGAAATTTCATTTAGCTGTTACTCCCTCTATAATGAAGAAATAAATAAAAGGACACGGAATCCAATGGCACTGTGCTATACTGGTTCATGGAGGCCAGTGCATAAAAGTCTTTGCTAACTCTGGGGCACTGCTTTTGTAACTAAAAGGAAATCCAAAATTGCATAACCCTACAGCTCTGACTTATTGTAAAGATGGATTTTTAGAATTAAAAAAAAAAAAAAAAAATAGAATTTAGGGGAAAGAGTTGTTACCAAGAGAAAATTTTCATATAAATTAGTTCTGTGGGCAATTTTGTAAGCTTATTTAAGAGGGAAATTAATCCATTCAAGATGCCCACTCAGCACTTTCTCACAAATAAAATAAAGCATCCAATCACATTTTGACAGTAGGAAACAATATGTGTGTTGAAAGCTGGTCTGGCTGAGCCTGAGTTAATTTTTTCGCTGTTCCCATGTTTTTCAGATGTTCTGATCCACTTACTACAGTGAAAATACTGCAGACCTCCCTTTTATGATAATCTGAGTGAACAAGACACTGCTTTACCTGATCCTGTGTGCTCTCTTCCCATTTCCCTGACCTTGAAACTTGCTTTGCAATTTTTTTGCAAAGAATCCAAAAGCCAGCAAAAATGTGGGTTGCCTTGGTTCTGGCAAGGCTCTGCAGTGTGTGGGAGTGTGTGTGCTTGCACAGAGAATACCCTGAGCAGGCAGTTTTTTATGTCCTTCTGGCTCTGCTTGTGCTCTGACAGCATTGGTGGCCTAAATGCAGTAAATAAATCTGAAGAAAGGTCTTGTCTAAAGTTTGTGCAGAACCTTTCTACAGCAGGGACCCTTCTGACCATCATTTTCTGCAGAGAGCAAACCAACATGGATATGACTGCCATGGAGTAGGATCTTTTTTGTGAAGGATGTGAAAGGAAAAACTGTGGGAGGAATGGGAAAAACAATTCTCCATGACAATAACAGGTAAGACAAGAAGGAAGTGTATTAAAACAAGTTCAATATCATATGTTCTGTTTAGCCTTTGGAGAACAGTCTCCCAATATCAGGGGTAACAAAGCATGGGAAGGGGGCTTTCTGAGGCAGTTCAAGTCTGGCTGATTCTGCCTTGATATTTGAGATTCTTCCTGAAGCTGCTCCCATCTCCATTTCCTATAATTTTATGAGCTATTGCAGAATGCAGATAGCTTTTCCTGGTATTAAACTAGCCTGAACAGTGAAGTTCTCCTCTGTTACAGGCCTTGTGCCATACAACTAGAATTTTTCTTTTATTCAGCCTCAGAGCAGCTGGGAATTTCCCAGGCTGTTCCATGTGCAAATAGTTGTTCTTTTTTGTAATTTACTTATGCCTGTACCTCCCAGGGAATTCCTGGCTTGGCAGGTATTAACCAACAACCAAAATTCCATAGGAAGTATAGCTGAAGTCTATGTCACCTGTGTATGGCCACATAGCTCATACAAGCTATGAAGCCAATAAGATAAACAATGACAGCTCTACAGCATGTAGAGCCACAAGCATGTAAACTCACAGGCACTCCTTCAGAAGAGAAGCTGAACTAGTCCAGTGCTTTCCAAGTTACTTTGTGCTCAGAGCACCAGGCATTTCCCCCAGTAGAAGGAGACCTTTTTTCCTCACTTTCGTTAGCTTGCTTTTCCTTCTGTGATCCCCTCAAGAATGATGCACAAAGTTGACCCTAGATGCTGCCATGGAAGACACCTAGTTCAGATTACATTTAAGAGCTAATTGGAAATACCAGGATGCAGAAGGAGAAGAAATGGACTGGCAGTTTCCATGGCAATTCCCTAGACTATTAAAAATAATCAATATAACTATAGTAACCAAGAGCAACTTGTTAGCAGGGAAGCAGGGAGCAGGTTCATGCCGTCCACAATATATCAACGTGGTGTTCTTGCGATACTGAAATGGAAACAGCAAAACACAAAACTGCATTTGACCTGATTTTTAATTTTTAAAATGTTTCTGTATCCAGAAACATTCCTGACATGAGCAGGAATTGCCTGTTACCAGCATCTCTGAAAAACAAGTTCCTAACAAGCATGTGCATGAACAGAGTATCCAGGACATGGCAAAGATACAACCTGGTCATGCACAGGGCTCAGTCTGTTTCAGTCACTACATCTCCATTTCTAATAACATGCCAGAACTCAGACAATTTTCCAAGAACACTTATATCATTAAGGAAAGACCTATAAAACCAGATTAATATCTCAGGAAGTTTGTTTTATGACATTATAACCTTGACAGCTATGAAGTAAACAAAGCAGTTTTTTCATCTGTAAACAGAGATTTTCAAGAGCTAAATATGATGAGAATTTTTTACTCTTAGTATTCATACTATTTTTTTCTTGTTCCATAGCGCTCATTTGATCTATGCTCTGATTTAATGTTGTTAAGCGATTTTCATTGCATCTTCATGGAACAAATGCCATTTCTTCTTGCTGGATATACAGAAGAGCTTGCTTCTTGGGCCATCTGATTTTTACAGAATTTTACTTTCCTGCTGTCTTTAAAGGAGTCACTGCTGTGGGCAAATGTCTCCCCATGCAGCACCACAGGCAGGTTTTTACCACCCCTCTAGTACGTTTGCAGGGCTACCACACCCTCACTGGGTACTGGCATATATGCTTCTTCAAATGTGACATCAAAACTTGGCTTTTCAATGTCACATGCAGTAAACAAGATATTTAAAATGCAGGGAGAGAGTTGCTGTATTTGCTAATGCTTTTTAAAGTTTTCAACACATTTTAGGACAGAGAAATTCCTTAGGAGGAGAGCTCCAGAGTGTGGTGTCAGCCTGTGCCATCTGCTAAACTCGTTCAGCAGCAGCCTCTGCTCTGGGGTGCTAAAACACAGCAGCTTTTGTTAGGGATGTGCATCCATCCCCATGGGCAGTAGCAGAAAGGCACTGGCACAGCCGGCGGTCGTTTTCCATCCAGGCGGCAGTACCAGACAGAGAAGGGTTTCTGCAGCCAGCGATCAGCCACAGTCACCGCCTGTCCTTGGTGCCCATTTCAGGGCAGATGTCCTCCCAGTGATGGGGTGAGGGCACAGAGAGGGTGGGTTGCAGGGTATGGGGTGGGAGCACGCATGGCACTGACTGATGCCTGTGGCAGAGTGCCTGCAGTCAGTCCATCAGGCTGACTTGTCTCTGCACTGCAGCCATGGCTGTGCCCTCCTGCCACCCGCCTTGTCTCCCCCAGGCTTCAGCTGAGAGCCTCCAGAGACAGCAGCTGCAGGAACGAGCCAAAAAACACCATCAAAAATGTTTACATGCACCTCCTTTTTGTGTGCAGCCTTTCCTTCCCTGAGTGAGGAATATTCAAACACTCAGCTTAAGGAGCATATAAGAGATTAAAAGCAGTGTCGTGTCAGCAGGTGAAGCCCATGCCACCACACACCTGATGGAAAAACTTCCCCCTGGTGTCAGCCTTGCTCTCACGGCGCTGCTTGCATGCAGTAAAGTCTCTGCTCCGTGAATTTGGCAGCATCAGTGGACGCAGAGTTGGCTGCTTTAGGGGCTGATTTCCCTTGCCTTGGTTCAGCCTGTGAGGCAAGAGAAGCCAAGCCAATGGGAAGTGGCTGGAAACCAGCCCCTTTCCAGCTGGCCTGTGGCAGGCAGGGACCTCTGGTCACCCAGGCAGGGTGGGGAGACATTGCTCCCATCTCAGGAGTGAGTATCCTCCTCTCCTCAGCTCCCTCTCTGGGAGCGCAGCCCATCCAGCAGCACTGCAGTACCAGGCTGGCTAAATCCACTGGAGAAACTTCACCTTGGCTCCGTAGCTGCAACCCAATGATGTCCAGGCATGTATGTACAGCATCCAAGCACAACTCCATCCATCAGCAGGCAGTACTGCAAACACAGCTTGGTTAATTCCTTATCACACTTACTACACTTATCCTCCCCAGTGACAGTTAATAAACAAAAAACACTAGAGTGATCCTTTAAAAATAGTCCTGCTATAAGAACATGTGGTTGTAATTACTGCCTTTATGTACAAGTCTACTCCTTTTCTTTCCTTCCATCTCTGTGTAATAGGAAATGTGCCAGTTTTCAAGCATTCTGCTTCATTACTATTGGAAGGAAGTTTCCAAAATTCAGAGTTTGTTTAACACAGGTTCCTGATTTCGTCCTGAGAGTCACCGTCAAAAGCTGAGCTGGAACAGATCTGCATGAACTGAAGTTTCTAAAAGTCCTGGGCAATTCCTTATTTCTTCACTTTCCTTCGTTATCTATCTCTATTACAATAATGTGCTGCATGTTTCCTTTTCCTTTTCCTTTTCCTTTTCCTTTTCCTTTTCCTTTTCCTTTTCCTTTTCCTTTTCCTTTTCCTTTTCCTTNTTTCCTTTTCCTTTTCCTTTTCCTTTTCCTTTTCCTTTTCCTTTTCCTTTTCCTTTTCCTTTTCCTTTTCCTTTTCCTTTTCCTTTTCCTTCTTATGCAAAGTCCCGTGCCCCTTCACCTTCTCCCCATTACCTTTTCTCTTGCCCACAACTTTCCTGTCAGTCCTCATGCTGTCTCTACTGCTGGTCTGCTCCCCAGGTACCTCAGTCACCCCAGACAATTCCTTTTCTCAGCACCTCTTCTGGATGTTTGAAATCCTCCTCTCTCTTTATTTTCCCTCTTCTGTCATCTTTTCCATGGTTTTCCATGTCACCATCTTTTCTCCTTCCTATCCTCTTTACTGTGTCCCCCAGCTCTCCATCCCTCTGCAGCTGTCCTCCAGCATCCCACCACTTTAAGCTCTCTCGTCTTCCAGGGGCTTTCCTTGTGGAGGTGTCCCTGTCACTCCCCATTGCCTCCACTCACCACTTTCAGCCCTCTCTTGTGCCGCCTTTGGTTGCTTCCAGAGCTGGGATCCCCATCCAGCAGTGCTCAATCAGTCTCTCCCTACATTAGCTCACGCTTTGATGGGGCTGGCACCAACGTGGCACAGGATGTGAGGTCCTTGAGATCTGAGTGGCTTCCTGGGGGGCTGATGCTGTGCTGGAGTGTTGGCACTCACTTTCCAACCCCACCCTGACCAAGGGAATTGTCAGAGCCAACAGACACAAGGCAGCACGGGCTCCAGATCTACTGGGAGAGGTTTGTTTGTAATGGAATTAATCCTGGCGGATTAGGGGAAGCTGCCTCTACAGAAAAACACACGACATTTCAATATTAGTTGGGGAGAAGTGGCCAAAGTAACATGACCCACAAAATACCTTTGAACTTTTAAGGTTTTTGGCACAAAGGCAGTGGGCACAATGTTGCATTCAGCCACCAAACAAGTCCCTCTTGCATGGCTAAAACCACTCCTGCTACTGTGCCTAGGGGTAACCACAGAGCCCTGCCTCCTACCAGAGAATTTCGGAGTGCAATGCAAATAAGTAATGAATTATCAAAACACTGAGGACAGATATATGTTTTCATTATTCTGACACACACAAGGATTCTAATCAGGCACGGTATGTATTTCCAGTGCCACTCATTGCTTTCCTTCCCACAACAGGTTTTTACAAGAAAGATAGTCTAGCAGCTTGGTGTGAGGCTTGATAATCTAGGCGAGGGGAATGCTGGACAGGCACAGAAGAATGGAAAATTAGAAAATTAAAATGCATTTTTTGTAGCAGTATTTTTGGTTTAGAGATTTGGGGGTTACATTATTATTATTATTATTATTATTATTATTATTATTATTATTATTATTATTATTATTATTATTATTATTATTATTATTATTATTATTATTATTATTATTATTATTATTATTATTATTGTTATTGTTATTGTTATTATTATTATTATTATTGGAAGATGAAGACTGGCAAAACCAGGAAATGCAAATGTCTGTATTTGGAATATTTCTATGTTCAGAAACACAACCATTTTTTAGGGGAAATCTGATCTAATACAATGCAAGTCTTGCATCTGCCACCTTTGGTGAAACCACATTGTCACATGGCTGTCACATGCATAGACACGTGCACACACCATCACAGTGTAATGCATATAATGCAGTCAGTGCACCCCATGAAGTTAATTCCTAGTATTTTCAGGGCCAGAACTGATCATTAATTCATATATTTATGTCTTTCTAGAAGAGAGTAGGAAAAATTGAAAGTAAATGGAAAATATTAGAAGAGCAAATATACACGCTTCAAATTTCCAATATTATTTTCTTTATTGGCATAATTTATTATCAAAAACTATTGGCTCAAGCTGGTTTGAATTTCTGGGAAGTCCTCTGGCCCCTGACTGACCATTTCTGGCAATCTCAAGTCTGTGCACGTACTGACATTCCAAGTGTGAACACAGTTTTGCTGCAGTTCAAAACAGCTTCAAGAAACTGGGCAACCAGTCAGGGCCAAGGCAGTAGCAAATGAATGGGCATGAAGGGAGAAGGGTATGAAGGGCTGCACATGGAAACAGTGAAGGAGCAATAGGAAATGACACATCCCTGGTAGACAACAGCACAGTGGAAAGAAACAAAGTCTAGTGTAATAAGAAAATGATTTGACCAGGCAGGTACAAATGAAAAAGAAAATCAGAATATAAAATATTGAAGAGCTGAAAAAATAGAGAAATACAAATACAAGTACCTACCAGAGGGATGCCCAGAGCAGACATGAGGTACTTATCACGAATGTGCTTATTGCATTAGAACAAATTGCTGCCTTTTATACGAGAGGGAGAGAGGGATGCTCCCCCTCCCACAAGGTGCTTATGGAGGGATAAGACATCAGGAAATCAGCCTCTGGAAGATCTATCTTTGAGAGTGCATGAGTTGTGACAGTTTTGACCACCTACTACAAGACTGCATGAGAGACGTGACTGCAAAACAGAGATGTGGTGGACACTTCTCCGGGCTCAATGGGAGCAGACACCAGCTGCCATTAGCAAAACCTCATGAAAACAAGAGGAGCAACCAGTGAAGGCTGCACAGCATGATGTGGTGCTGAAGTCTGCTGTCACAAGCTTTGGATGAGCGTATGAACTAAAGACAAATGTATGTTGACAGCAAAAACCAAAGAGAAAGAATAATGGATCTTCTTGGAGGCACAGAATCTGGGCAAAGAGCTCGCTGGCGTGGCAGGCCACAAGAGTAATGCTTGTTTCTATTTTAGTCTAAAAGAACAGTCCAGAAAAACAGTCTCCTTGAAACAAACCCTTGAATGCCGGTCTAAGTCTGACCTGTTGAACCAGTCTGAGATTTCATGTGCACAGATCTAATTTCACACTGTCACCAAAAGGGACAGGACTGGCCCTGCTGCACATGCCCAAAGGCTCCCTTGCACTGTCACCAGCAGAAGTGGTAAACAGGGAGTGTCTCAGGCTGAACATGAGTCATTATTCTTCCTTTGGGTTAGTTTTCAGCTGGGCCTTTCCCTGGATCCTGCCTGCTAAGTGGGTGCAGAAGCATTAGCCCTAGGAATGTGTGGCTGGGAGTAAAGCCTCCTTTGGCAGCAGCACAAGCTGCAGTCTG
Source organism: Parus major (assembly GCF_001522545.3). Classification (NCBI taxonomy): domain Eukaryota; kingdom Metazoa; phylum Chordata; class Aves; order Passeriformes; family Paridae; genus Parus; species Parus major. Next base: position 60,647,059 of record NC_031770.1, on the reverse strand, counting down.
AGTCAGCAGCACCATCCCATACTGGTGGCATCGCAGGGCAACACGAGCCCGAGGCACCTTGGGATGTGTGTGCCTGGGCTGAGCATGTGCCTGTGTATGTGTGACCATGCCCATGGTGGGTCCTGTGTCACAGACGTAGCAGAGCTGTCCTCACAAGCATGGAAACTGGCACACACGTGACTTTTGTCCTGACTTGGCAAACTTTCCCCATCTTGCTGCCGTTAGTGCATTTTTTTCCTTTCAGTGGTCCAGCCCTGGAGACCACCCTGAGCTCTTCATGGGATATGTTTGGCAGCTACCATGTTTTGCATGCCAGCTGGATTATATTTTATATATCAGCAGCCATGCTTGGAGCAGTGCCTGATCTTTTGGCTTCCTTTTGTGGTGATCTCTTCTTTTGTTCAATGCCTGTGTGCTCTGATGTCCATCAGCCTGCCATGTGCCAGGGAAACAGCAGCATGACAGAAACCCACCCAGTATTTTTCTTTTCCCTTTCCACATGAATTCAGGCCCAAGGAGGTTCTTGAGGAGCACTTTATGAACAATTCAGCACTTGTTGGACAATGTTTTACATGTCAAACAGTGAGCCAGCACTGGTACAGAACCACATGTTCTCCTGAGGCCCACAGGAATCTGATATGAGGTAATCTGTCATGCTCTACCCATTCCTTCACCCCCTCCTGCACTTCACTCTGTGCATTGGGAACAATATGCATTCTTTCCTCCAGATATATAATTTGCTTATTTACAGTCTGGAGACAGCTGAGACACCTTAACAACTAGAAAACTCACAGGGGACCACTGCCACTAAAAATGTGGGATGACAGTTTTGCAGGGAAGAGGCAGGAGCACTGCTGCACTGCTCTGTGGTCTGTTCAAAGGCACCACCGAGGCTGCAGGGAACTGAGGCAGACAAACACATCACTGAGAAATGCATCTGCCTTTGGCACATTTTACCCAAAGCAGAAAGTGTGAAACACCTTGAAGTAGACATGAATTCTGTTTCAACTTGATTGGTATTTTTACTGCCCATTTTGCTCAAAATGACAGCCAGGCCTAAAATATCCAAGTTAATATATCATAGCAATAGAATTTCCTGTTGTGTCATACCATGAAGGACAAATGAAAGATCTAGTCTTGCAAAAGACATTTAGTACCTTCAGAAGATTCTCAAACAACCTTCAGTGGCTATTTATAAAAGGTGCACCTTGCTTTGTGGGGCTCCAAGGTCTGGGGTCTGCTCTAGTAAAAGGATGTATAATCTGGAGCAAGTTGTATTTGTTCATAGCTAGTATACAGCAGCATTTATTGTAGGTCTTCTTCCACTGCTGTTTGCTACTCACTTTTAAATACTACTCACTTTCTCTACTAGAAAACTACACAATTAGTACCAGCAATCACTACTAGCAAACCCAATAAGTTACATTTCTAAAACAATTTCCTGAAATAGTGGGTCACTGAAATAGAAACCCCTCCAGGGTGAGTTGCTCCAACGCACCATGGATGTGCTAGGCTGCAAGCAGGGGAAAAAAAGAAAGGCTATATTGGAGTATAGGAATTCGTAAGGATTGATATGTTTCTAGTAACATGCTGCTTTTTTTTTGTCTGCTTTTTCAGCTGAATGTTCCCTTTGCTATCACCTTTTCCATCCTTTGGGTCAAACTCCACTGAACTAGCTGGATATTTAACTTTATGCAGCTACTCATGTGCTTATGTGCTTTGCCCTGTTGGGACTCTGGTTGTTAACCACCTGCTTCCAGTCAGGAAGGAGGGCTTTGTATGACAGCAACTTCACCCTTGGCGCTGTGGGAGGTTACTCCAAACCTTAGAACAAAGGTACCTGCTCAAGAGCACTACAATTGTTATTTTTCCTGGGAACACATCATGCTGTCACAGCATCGGTGTTTGCCTGTATAAACCTCATTCCTGAGATGGCCACTTTCTGTGCCCCTGCAGAAAGCAGACTTTAAATCAGAGGCTTCCCGTGGTCCTGCACTATTACCACTCTGCAGCAACAGCTCTGAAGGCAGTAGTCTTAAGGTTGAACCCTCTATGGCACTCAAAACAAGGGGCGGGAAGAGTATTTTGCTAGCACAGTAGTTTTTCTCTAGCTGTGCGTGCAGCTGCACTGTGTTAGCCTGAAGGCACTTTGCTGCTTATGTGCCTGCTAGCTTGCACCTCATTCAGCTGACTACAGTTTGAGTGAATTGGGTCTGGCAGAGCACAAGCCTTGCTTCCCACTGCAAGCCTCTTTAAGAAAGGCTCTCCTGGGAATGCAGATTCCTGGAGGGAGTGGAAGAAAAGCTGCAGAGCTGGGCACAGAGCCACTTTTGCAGGGAGAAAATACTGACATAGTGCCATCTGCCCTGTAAAAGTTTTTGGCAGTGTAAATATACATACCACTTCTTCAACGTGTAGCACACCCCATAGAAAGAAAGTTAACATCCCTTGCTAAATCTTACCCCTTTTCCCTTGGATTTCACTCTACTTGCTTACAGAAACAATATTATATTGTCTGGCTGACTTTACCCCCTATCACTGTTGACAGAATCAAGTTAGGGGGCTAACTACAATGTATGTTTAATGTTTTGTTCATGATTGTGCAATGAGGATGGAAAAGCTGTAATGACTGTTCCATGATGCAGGGCCTATAAATAGAGTGCATGGAAAAGAGGGCTCTCTAATGCATTATGTTCTAATCAATAACAACAAGCTGACTCCAATTATATTTTATTGTCTCTGAGAAAAGTATTTACATGGCATAACAGCTGTGAGTCACAGCAGTGGTTTAGTTAGGAGTCAGATTCACTTAGAAATATTTGAGGCTGATGGCTATTGTTTTCTGCACTCAGGCACTGCACAATTGACTGCTCTTTCTGCAGTTAATATTTAATCCCTTCAAGAACTTCCACTACTTACCTGTAGGTGTTGTTCACAAAAGTACTCTCTAAGGCCATAGGAACAAAAAGGTACGGTTTCATCCATATCCTAGCCGGATGAAAACCCCAACAAACTTAGAAGACCCTTCATTATAAGATCCTTCAAGTTAATGAGAAAGAGAATAAAAATAAAAGTGAAAAAAGAAAGATGACAGGTGAAAGTGACTCGTCCAAAGTTGCACAGCAAATGAATGGCAGGGAGGGGAGAACAACCTAAACTCCCTAAGCCCTGCATTGTTAGGTCTGGCTGTAGACTTCAGGTTCCATTTTTTGTTTTCTCCATGGTCTGAGCTGTTTTGCATTATTTTGTGGCTGTGGAAGACTAGCAACAGGTACATAAAGGAGTACTAGAGATACACAGGTCTTGTGGGTCACACGGAAATTAACCAGCAATTCAGTCAAGTGGCAGAGATCTCATGTCCATATGATCTTCAGGAAAACCTACACAAATCAATCAGCAGACTACAGATACTCAGAACATGAAGAAATAAAATTCAAATACTGTGAACTTAATGAGAACTGGACCAGGGGAAGCACATATTTTCAACCTTCACCCATTTTTTCTCCTCAAAAATGACAAACACTGAGAAAAGATGTTTTATACCTGTTTCTAACAGAAAACATAAGTAATGCATAAAAAAACCCCAAAACCCTTCAATTATATACTGCATTATGGTAAGTACAATACTAATTATTATAATTTGATACATCTATTTTTCAAGTGGAATTTATATCCCTGGTTTCTCCAGAGCACTTAATGCTTTCTGACAGCCAGTCAGGATGACTTGAAAGGTGGAAAGCCAGGGGACAGAACACCTTTGATGTTCCAGGAGGGCATTCACATCTTTCTGGAGGTTGTCTACAGCAACTAATAGTATGAAGTTCCTTTTGTCTCATAAAAGTCAAAATTTTAAGAAATTTGCTTGTGCTTTTTTGCTTTTATTTTAACGGACAGAGACACATGACATGAGATAGTCTGAGATTCAGTTAGAATAATAGGTAGCAGTCAAGACCAAAATATGAGGTAGTCCCTGAGATAAACCAGTCATTTATCTCTTGGGACAGTTATCATTTGGTGAGAGGAAACACACTGCTCTCAGTGAGTTACAGATGTCAGAAGCCAGGACCTGGAAATACCCATTAGTACACTACTGTCAGGCTGGATCCCAATATAGTTTTGCCTTTGAGAAAGGTGAGGTTGGCTTGCTCTTGTCTGTGCCTCTTTGCTGTTGAGATTTTGGACTCTTACAGTGTCCTGAGAAGTTGCTAATGTCTGGAGCCTGATTTCCAGAGAAACTGTGCATTATAGGGATGTACATTTTGCCAAAAGTTGTGTGTCTTTCCCTTTTGTATTGCTCAAGTAGCCCAAGCAAGCACCAGGTACCAAGTTACATTTGTACTTGGATTGTCCAGTGGTTATTCTGACAAAAAATGTGTATTCACATTACCAGATTACTGCTTGCCCAATGGTTTGGGACATTTTACATAGCATCAGGCGTACTTGACTCTCATGGTCAGTTGGTCACATCCTTCTCCTCCATTTCTGACAAAGCTATCTGGTTTCACAGGCCGAACTGAAGCCCATAGAGACAGAATGACCACTGCTGTGTAAATAGCATCACCAGGGTAAATCTGTAAACATGCAATGTTAGGAGGTGGTCAGACCTGATATTTCCAATACCAGACCATAGTTAGTACCTCTGCCATGATCTAGGCATGCAGAAATGAGTCATTGCTGACCTTGAACTTGGTATGCCTATGAGCTCACAGGAAAGAAGATTTATCTCACTTTGCAGTAAAAGTTTCTTAATATTTGCACAGTCACATGAAATGCAATGTGTAGGATGCCTCTTGGTGTGATAAATTGCACTGGAGAATTTGAAGATTTAGTAGTTACACTTGTTTTGATTAGAATAATTCCATGCACACAAATATTGATCACTGTGTTTGTTTGTGTCTGACACAATGCAGTCCAAGTCTCCCCTGAGACCTCCAAAAACTACTCAACTACATTTGTGTTTCTTATATTAAAATGCATGTCTCTTAGTATTTTGATGTTTTTAAACAAGTACACAGCAAATTGTTACCCTCCTCCTTTATTTCATTCACCCTATTTGACAGGGCATCTTTTTTGGAACCCTACCTTGGCAGAATGCAAAATTTATTCTGGTAATCTAAGACAACAGTTCACTTCCTGAAACAAATGTATCCACTTAAACACTTTTCAAATAAATCCAGGAATCAGGAGCACTAAACATCTCTATAAACAATAAAGATCTAAACAATAGGATTCTGTGTATTGCATTTGCATTCTTTAATTATCATCTTCTTTCAAGGGAGAGAAGGTCATATTTTACTAAACAAGATAGCTGGCAACCTTAATCAAACTGTATCATACTAATTTCCTAATGGTTTGGAGACTGCTCCTCAGCAGATGTGCAAGTCCAGCCAGTGAACTTCTTAGGAGCAGGACTTTTACATATATGTTTCAAGAGCAGCTTTCAGCTATTTTTTTCCTGATGTTGTTGTGCTCTTTGTTTGACCCTAAGGAACTGCTAGTATTTCCACTAGTCATTGGCAAAGCTCCCATGGACTTCAATGTGGGTTAAATTTGTCTGCAGAAAGAGACATGTCATTTAGTCTGCGGTTTGGTCTCACATTAACATGTGCTGCCCACTGCAATGCAAAACAAAATAACAAGTTTCTAAAAGGAAAGTTTATTCTTTTGCATGTGTGTTTTCTAACCACATAAGTAACAAATAAACATGGTAATTTCACTGCCTGCAAGTGAATGTCTGGAGCTTGTTGAAAATGCTATTTCAGAGGAACCACGTGAACCTGCAGGGCTAACTGGGACCCAGGCGCTAATTCCATGACTAAGTTGTGTTGCAGTGACTCAAAGACAACTGCAAAGTGACATTCAGTGGTTTACCATCTCTCAGGTCAGCAAGTTCCCCAATTCCCTTTTGTTGTGTGGATGTGCCCCAGGGCATCTGTAATCCATGTTAGAAATTAACTTGGTGTTGGCATAGGTTACCACTAAAAAACCCTCTGCCCAGTCTGAATCAGTGACGAAAAGAACTGATTTATGTCAGAATACAAAAAGAAGGTGATGGAGAACAGCATGAAACATGCACTGTGTCATTTCACAATTCAGGGAAAGTTTCTCATGCAAAACGTATTTTTAATCCAATTTTGAGAGAACAGAATGAGAGACAATTCCAAAGCACAGCTAGAGGCAAAGCAAAATTGCCCTTAATGGATGCTTGAAAAGTTTGGGATATAAAATGTTTGGGAATAAAAAAGGAATAAAATTCTTTTTTGAATAAAAAGAAACAAGACTAAAAGCATATAAAATGATGCAGACAGAAGTTAATCAGGAAGACAACGAAGGCAGCTTCTTGAAAATAAGTTTTTAACCTACTTTCTTTTCCCAAATGAAAGAAAAGCAGGTTAAAAAAATGTGTATTTTCACCCTATGCACAGCTAACCAATTTTTCTATTAAAGCAGACTCCCCTTAATGCAGAAAGGCATGTTAAGTGTATTTACAACTTAAAGAAGTGTCCAGAGTTGTAACAGGACAAGTATGCAGGGCTCAAATCCCAGTCTTGGGAATGCAGCTATAATGGGGGATGTGAGATGTGTAGGTTCAATTTCCTTCTCTACCATATAATCTCAGTTTGGCCAGGGGAAGATGAAAGACAATAGCTGGGCAGATGCTGAAACTTGGTTTTGAGACCAGAATCCCACACAAATTCTCTGAAATGACATAGTTCAATGCCTTTAAAACATTGGTCTCTCTGTGCCTCTGCAAAGTGGGAACAATGTCGCTGCACCTCAAACAAAACATATGAAAGAGACCCATCAGTGTGCACAGATACATACTCCTGTGACTGGGAATCAGAGAAACATTATCTCCAGAATGAAGTAACTCATGTTCCTACTTCTAGGGGTTATTGTTGTTATTTGGTTGTGTTGTTTTGTTTTTTTCCTCTCCCTCCCACTAAGTTCATGAAGCTGCTGACTGCTGCCAAGGTCTAGCTGGGCTTGTACTGCAGCTGCAGCCCTACTCCTGGAGGAATTTAGTCAGATGCCAGAGTGTCAGGAGGGCAAAAGCAGTGCTTGATGACTCTTGCCTGCAGCTTAGCATTCTTCTCTTCTGCCTCTATTCTTTAAACTTCAGTGATTGAACCCATTCTTTTTCTCCAGTATGGGCCTTCACTGACAAAGCATCAGATGTGGCAAATTCAGGGTGGCAAAAGTGACCTCAGAGTGAATCTAGGAATGAACTATTGTCAACAACGTGTCATTCTTTTACCTCCATACACTGCTACAGTGCTGAAACTATAAATCCCACTGTGCAATAGCACAGCTTTATCAAAATGGAATATTGGTTGCCTAGCAATTAAAAATATTGGCAACAAAATATCTATGCTTATGGCGATAGAAGCAAACATTGTCTGATTTGGTATTGCTGCCCACTCTAAACTGTGTTTGATATAACCAGTACAGAAAAATTCAGAAGTCAGGAGGTTTAGAGCACAAAAAAATTACTAGATTCACAGCAGAGGAGACACAAAAGGGATGCAGCACTTTTCCACTGTATCCTGCAGCATATACTCATATATAAATCACACAGAAAATATCAGAAGATGCAGTTTGGCATTATGTCTGACCATGCTCGAATAATCAGGTCAGTCTTATTTGTTACTGTTCCAATCTCTCCCAAATAGTAGCTTCCTTGTTTTATTGTGATTCACGCAGGCTCCACAGCCATCTGTGATTTGGCAGCTTCTACTGAGTCAGAAAATGTCAGCAGGAAAGGGGAGGGGTGATTAAAGAGTAGAGACAGAAACTTTTCCAGCCCTCTGCTTGCCTGCCTTTCTCTGTGTGAGCTCTGCTGGCAACACCTACAATTCCTTTCTTTCATTAGAACATCTGATTGTGCTAACAGGGGCTGCCCAGCACTTGATTAAAGATGTGTTCTTAACCAAGCACAGTGCAATTAAATGTGAGAGTTGTATGGATCCAAGACCTTAATCAGTGGCAGGAGAATAAGGTATTGCAGATTTGGAACCTGAAGCATGGAATCTGTTAAATCATACTGACAGTCACAGACCAGTCCAGCTTGGAATCCAATATGCTTTATACGGCAAATTTGGCAACATTTTAATAACTATCCATTAGCTTGATAGTAATAACACTATCACGTGCATTCTTCATGACAGTGCAAGTGAATCCAGTTTTCAGGCACTGCCACAGCTGACCTCTGGGACACTCTCCTTTTTCCCAGAACTAGGACTAACACTCAGGATGTTTTGCCAAAGTATAATTGGGTGATACTTGATAATCAAAGAAAATAATTTTCTTTTCATCTGTTCAGGTCCTTCTTTCAAGGCTCATATCTCAAAACTTTAGATAGGAAATGCCAGCTAAAAGATTGATCTTAAACACACAGGGCATGATCCAAGATAGAAAGGACTTCTAATGATCTCAATGGATTTTGGATTTGTTACTATTCCTTCTGGACTGAAAAGAAGTTCCTGTTGTCTCTCTGCTATGTCTGCAGAGTGACTAACATAACCTAAAAAGAACAGTCAGCCAAAGAAAGCATTACTATAACCATTGTTTTGCACTAGAGGATCACAAGCTGAGGTCCACAGAGCTATGAAAGTGCCTCACTCCAGCAGATATAAGTAAGCCCTAGGTCCCTATCTGAGAATCTCACCCAGTGGTTTGAGCAAGATCAGCTAAGGCAGGTCCTGGTAGATCCAAAAAATGACAAGTCCCCAGAGTCACAGTCCCATAATCCATCTTGATACCGTTTCTGTGCTCTGCATTAGGCCAGAAAACTTACTGTAACATGCTGTCATTAGACCAGACATAAACAAAGAGGTGCCTCAGGAGAGCATATATCCATTTTGAAAAAAGACTCTTAAAATTGTAAATAAAGATTTATAAAACTACGAGAAGAGAGAGAGGCCTGAGAGTCTGAGGTCCCACATGGAGAAGCAGGATGCAAAGCTCAAGGAAGTCTCATCCTCTCAGCCCCTGAGGCAAAGACCTGCCACTGGCCCTTGGGTAGCCTGGTACAGCTCACTGGGGACTGGTTTCTGACCTCAGCTGGCTGTTCTGCCTTTGACTGTAACAAAACAACTTGTTGCAGTGAGCACCCAGAACACCTAATATGCTGTTTCAGGCCAGGCTGGTTCATTTTCAGATTTGACTAGTTTTGCTAGGCAGTGGTAACAGAAAGTTTTCTGCACCATAACAAAGGCATGTTAATGGCAAAGTACTATCTTTGGACTGGAGCAATGTTGTGAGCTCCAGTGAGCCATCGCAACAAGCACAATTGTTCTGCCTCAGTAACAGAGGTCACCTTTCACTAATTGCTTCCTTTGCCACTGGAAAGGCTTCCACCTTCCCAGGATGAGCTTTTGGAATGAGCCACAGGAGTTCCTCACCCAATTCAATGCAAAATCAGCTGGGCTTTCCCTTCCTCAGCATTAGGTGTGTTGTCATCTGTCAGAATGTTTGGCCTGTAAGGTGGGTGAAGGTTTCACCCTTTCCCTCTCCAAAGGGCAACAGAAAAGAGCACAACACATCTTACATTGCTACAGCTGTGTCTGCTCCAATCTTCTGCTTCAATTCCTTCCTCCTACTTACCCTCAGAAAATCAAGAGTTCCCTGCTATTTCTTTTTCTGCTTCATTTCCCTGCACTTCAAAACTGAGATTGTTAATGTGTGCTGCACAGGACTGCAGAAAACACTAAAACAGTAAAATGCTCTAACATCTCATATCTAGCATGCTCTCACACAGTAAGCTGCTTGCACAGAGTGGTCTTCCCAACCTCCAAATTTATTACTTAACTGGATCACAATCTTTTATTTGACTTCCAAACAAAGTGTAGTGATCAGAAGTACTTTTTTTATGACAGCATTAAAGAATTTTGTAGATCAAAGCCTGTCTGAAGTGATGGAGATGATGAATACCCCCTTCTCTAGATCCAACTTAAAAATAAAAGCTGTGTGTGTAATGAAAACCAAATTGTCTGTGTCTCTGCCAAAGAAATAAGAAAACCAAGTGGCATTTCCTTACTCCGGACCTGTGGCAGCTGGCCTCTCTTGTAATGTGGAAAGTCAGTGGTGGGTAATACCACTGTCATGAAAAACAGGGGTTTTTTTTGTTGTTTTTTTTAGCAGTGAGTGGGTGTGTACAGTTTCAGGAAGAGAAGTTAGCTGTTGGGCTTTTTACGGTGTTTAGGACAAGTTACATTGTGAGTTTCAATCTCAAACAACCCTAAACTTGCTGTGGGTGTCAAGAAGACTCTTCTTCCTCCTGCCTTCCGTGGCAGCAAGCAGTCCTGGAGCAAAGATGACAACTAATGACATCAGTACTCACTTATGGCACAAGAGCTGATTTCTACTCAGCTCTGACACTTGTTGCTCATTTAGGAAAGTTGGTGCAAACCTGGGAATTCAGCTGTGAACACAGAGAACTGCCTCTAATACTCTTCTGCACAGGAGGAAGAGACCACTCCTTTTTTATATCCATTTATTGCAGTAAGTCATCAGAGTTGAAGCCTGTGCAGCAAAGCTGGTGGTATCTGCTTCCTTGCTTTAGTAGAGATGTCCCACATGGGGCTTTTTTTCTGCAAGTGTTTTCTTTTTTTTTTTTTTGTTTGTTTGTTTGTTTTGGGGGCTTTTTTTGTGTGTATTTTTTTGTTTTCGTTTTTGGGATTTTTTGAGCTTTTTGTGTGTGTGTTTTTTGTTGTAGTTTCCTCTGTGGATTCATGGCTTTTACACAGTTGGTATTACAGTCTAGTGATCACCAATGTGAAATATTTACAGGAAATATTGAGCCTGCATGAAGTGCTGTGAGATTCATTACACTGATGATACTTATACATGCATGTAAAATTTAAAGTTCCTCTCTTCAGTCATTTCAATGTCAAACTATGTGGGAGGCATCAGGACTGGCAGATTAATCTGTGATTTGGCTTTGGATTTAGGGAGGTTCAAGTAGCAATTAAACTAAACCAAAAGTCTAAATTTGAAGACTCCATTCCTCTCTGATTTTGATACATTCCTGTCAGACATGGTTTATATTTGACCCTTGTGTGCCAAGTGAATAAACTGAATCCAATCTTCCTCAATTGGGGAGATCTTCACTATTAATCAAAGTTCTTTTGATGCCTTGAGAGACTACCTAGAACAGAGGCTGGACAGAGTTAAAGGAATAAAGTAGATATTTATTAAAATAAAGGGTTTGTCCTTTAAAGGACACACCTTGGGCAGTATAAGAGCCTGGCCAGGGGTACACACAAGATGGACCCAAGATGGTCACAAGATGGACGACTGGTCACAAGTTTTCACACTTTTGTATGTTTTGGTCCATTTACACATTGGGGTTAATTGTCCAATTACAGCTTCAGGTTATGAAGTCCCATCCTCCCAGATTGCTCTCCTCAATTCACTGTTTATGCTTTTTGGGCCTGAAGCTGCAATGGTGTCCTTGGTTCTTGGGCTGGAAAAGGATTGTTTTGTCTACCTACACTGTGAAGAGAACTTGATAACACTCTATATGAAGTTCAGAGTTATATACTAATGCAGTAGAGAATCTGGAAAATATGACAGCTAAAGCTTAAGGCGCCACTTTATCTACAGTCTGTCTTTCTTCAAATCACAGGACAATGTAGGTAGGGGAATATATATATATATTCACACTGATCCTGTAAAGACAGATGCAAGCCTATAATGTTTGAATGAAATATCATGAGAAAGAGACAAAAACAGAAAGTAGGCACTCAAAATTAGTGAGCTTTGATTTTCTCAAATGTTTCTCAAATGATGACAGAAGTGATGGTTCCAGCATTACATGACCTTGGTTATCCCAGACATATCTAAATGCATACAACCTATGAGACAGCAGCCTAGGCCAAAATATATGCAGGCTGGCACTAAATGGCATTCTAGGAAAAACAGAATATCTAACACATAACTCACAGGAGGCTTTGCAAGCAGCATAATGCTACTTTAATCACGAGACCACAGTTATCTTCATTTCTGAATGTTGTAAGTTACTTTCATCATCCACTTTCCACTCTCTACAGGAGAAAGATGTTGGAGCCAAGCTTAAAGAGACAGTTCACTTCTACTTCACTTGGTGGGCTGACTGCAGATCGCTTTGGCAAGAGATTTTTAAATAGTTTTAAATTTGTCTTGGCCCTTTGTACATCTAGTTCAGCTTTTGGCCAACTTCCAGTAGTAAATGAGGAATTCTTCACTTTCTGTCCCAACTGCTGTGAAATTTTGCTGTAAAATGAATTAAAATTGCAGAAATCCATCCAAAAGGTGGCTGAAAGGAATACAGACTCCTGCACAGAAAAGGAAAAAAGTTTTTCCACACTACAGGAGAAAAAAAAAAGACCCATTAAACTATTCAGCCCCAAACTAGCTTATGCAGTGCCTGTTGCAGAAAGATAACAAAGTCATCTTTCTCTGTTTTCTCTCATCAGGTCTGTAGAAACATCATGTGTTTTGCAGATCTGGAGAGCTGTGGAAGAGAAGCTAGAAAGTGAAAGAAGCCTCCATAGAGCTTTTTACCAGGCCTATTTCTCATCTTAGGTGGTTGAATGGTCTCCTTCTGATGGAAGGAGAGGGAAGAAAGGAAGAAGTCAAACTACAGAGAGGAAAAATGGAAGATCTTTGCATGGAAAATACTGTTAATTTTAAACTGTAAAAGTCTCATCCATGTACAGGGAGAAGAACATCCAGTACAGCCATTTTCCAGTGCCTAAGCTTGACAATTTTTCTTATTATCTCTATTTTCACTTCCTTTCTTCTCTTCTTTTCTCCCGCAGTACAAGAGGCAAAATCATGATCAGAGATGTAAGGTAGGCTTACAATATTTTGAAGGAAAAGATGACATGCATAACCACATTTCTTTCATTAAAAGATTTGATTGCATTTACTTACACAAAACAGGGCTTCCAGAAACTGCTGGATCCCATTAATTCACGTGCTATTTTTATGTAAAGATTTCAGTACAATTCTTTGGGAGAAGTCTGCATACAGTTTTAGACATCATTTTTCTGTATGTACTATGTGTTTGACCGTGGTGCTCATATACACAGCAAATAAATGTTGTACAGCTAAGAACAGCTGCATTGGGCACTCTGGGACTTCCTGGAAGAAAAGTTCCTAAGATGTGTGTGCATGTACATGTGTGTGTGTGAGTGTACACAAAGATATAAGAGTGTATGAGCCAGTTTGTGAACTGGCTTGTTCAACTTACATCTCACCATCTTACCTCCTTTGGTAGACAGCTGCTTCTCTGAGTAGGTGTTTGGTCTTCAGAAGAACTCCTATGAGACTTCTTACCCACAACAACATGGGTAGGTCAAGTGTCTTCAGCTGAATTTGGAAAAAAAAATCATTCCCAAACTCCCAAAACAATCAGAATATCTTCATGGAAATTAGAAAGATCCTGCAAAGAAACAAGCATGCCATATGTACACACATATCTGGCTGTGGTGTTCTTCCAACATCTTAAGCAGCTGTACATCACATATGGTACCAGAACAGCTGACCTGCTGCAGACATCTCGAGATACAGAAGTAAAATTCAATATGATTTTCTGTGTCACCATGCCAGTTAGCAGTATCATGTTTGCAGAGTTCACATATGAGCGCAATTTTCTTTAATGACAGTCTTTTCCTACTGTGAATATGATTTAGAAATTCTTCTAGCTGCAGTAAACTTAAATTTAGGGAAATTTGATGGGCACTGGCAAAGGCCTATGCAGGTACATCTGCCCGAGGCAGTGGCCTCTCTCCTTGTGGAGGGGCAATCAAAATCAGGGTCCTTGGATTACAATCCCTGTGACACATTAGCAGGTTAGTAGAGGTCCATGCATCCACCGAGATCTAATATTAAAGAACCTCTGTCTTTGATGAGTTGACTGGTCAAGGGATTTAACCCACCCAGTAATATCAGCTAGCATAGCTTGCTTGCTTGTATTACATACTTTAGACATACCTGTGCAGGGCCTGCTCTCCTCCCACTGTTCATTTTGGGATTGCATCTACTCCGTGGTAAAGGGAAAAATTATCTCATGTGATAGACCAGTATATTTTGGGCTCAGAAATTAGATAATCTGATTTTAAAATATAATTCGTATGGACTCCCCTACAGTGTCATTTTTCAGTGAATCTTGGCCATACACACACACACACACAAATATGTACCACTAGGCAGAAACAAATTCCAGACCCTTTAACAGAAACATTGCTGACAGCAGGTACTAGAGAAAAGGCATTAACAACACATTCACTTTGATCATATTGATGGTTCAATCTCTCTTGTCTCATGGAAATTCTGGTACAATTCCTTTTAGAGCAACACAGTTAGCAAGGCACCCTTAGGTAAGAGCTGCCACAGCCACACAGCAACTGGATCAACCAGACACAACAGAAACACATCTCTACTGATACAAGAACTTTGCCAACAGAAGAGGTCCGAGGGAGAGGGGTAGAACCAAAGTGAAAAAGCAGATGAATTGTCATTTCAAATAGCAAAAGCACAGGTTTTGTATAAGGTATGCCACTAACAGTGGATGAAGAAAGTGCATTTTCAGTGATGCAAAACAATAGATCAAGATCTAATATACTTGTGAATGGCAGTAGTAATATCAGCACATTTTAAAACAGCCTGTCCAAAAAATATTTTGGCTGAAGTACAGATTGAAAGTCCTGTGGTATGGCATATACATACAGACCAACAGCAATAAACCACATAAAAGGACACACACTGCAAATCAAAGAAGGGTAGGAAGGCCAGAGGCAAGAAGGGGCTTTGATTTAGTGCATTTAGAGCACCTCCCAGTTTAAAAAGCACGTACACAACTAAAGGTACCATTACAAATGAGAATACCATTACTGAGAATATCAGCAGTATAATGGCTAAAGCTGTGTATTACAGATCTCAAAGCTAAAGAAATTCTTTGCATAGCAGCACTGTGAGAATTGTGTAAGTTCTTGGGCCTGCCTTCTGGACTGCTGTAGATCTTTGCTAAAATGCTGTTGAAGACATTTGGATACAAAATCCCTATTTAAAACACCAATTTTTAAAATAGACAGCTGGAGAAATAAACTGGTGTTCTGAATGCTCTTGAAAATTCTATTACACAGATTGCCAATCCTTTCCTATATGTAACAGCCAACTCCTTTACAGTCTGTGTAACAGTGAAGGACAATCGTGTTGTTGCTAGAAAATAATGTTTGTTCCTTCAGCAACATTTTAAAGATACATAAGTCTGTCACTTTCATGTTAAAGACAAAACGCTTAATGGAAGAGTACTCTTAAGTTTGAGGAATAATACACAGAGGTTTTGCAGGGAATTTTTTTCTTCTACTCCTTCTGCCTCCAGAAGAGGGTCTGAGTCAGGCCAATTTTCTAGCCTCCAGGCAGCCCGCTCTGTTACATATGCAAGTGAGATCTAAATGATTCTTCTCTGTGTGCTTCTACCCTGCCACACTCCTCCATAAAAGGGTCTGGTAAGATTATGGCTCCATGTCCCAGCACAAGGGAGAATGATGCTTTCTGTCAGCTAAGTACCAGACATCTGATTCCTAGTGACGTCCCCATTTCAATGGGCAGCTGACTCTGTGTCTCCAGGGAATTACTAAGACCCATAAAAATGCAATAGAGACTAATTCAGAGTGCAAGAACCTATATCTGCATTAAAATTTCAAACAGGGTATGGAGGAGTAAAATTATTAAAACCTTTTTTAGAAACAAGCTTACAAAACTCACCGTTTCCATAGGTGACACTAGGATTAACAGGAAGGTCAAGTTATGCTCAGATCATTTGTGTTTCTTGCACAAGCATGTGTATATGTGTAGATTCCCTTGTCAGAAACAACACAGGGGAACCTGAAAGCCCAACGGAGCTTTTCCCCCTACAGTGAATAAGTGAATAAATCCTTTACTGTGGTTCAATAACCAGTTATGGGAACTAGAAAAATCTCCACAGTCCAATGGCCCTGCTACAAGTGCAGTTGAAGAGAATATTTTAACAGTGACACTGGCAATTTTCTAAAGTTAGGCTTTCCAACTAGCCATCTGCAGACCAAAATCACCAGTTTTGATACTTTTAGGCATCAAAACCAATGTCTAAAATTAGACAGACACAGAAAATCTTGACAAAATGGACTCATCCTTGACCTATTAGTTTATTTCAAAAACCTTCTGTTCATTTAACTTACATACATCAGGGAATGTTGTTGATATTAGATCCTTTCTTTGTGATTCAACAATGTGGTCTATGTCAAAGGCAACAAAAGAAACTGAAGGAAACTAAAGAAACACCTTCACTGACTAATCAAGGGAAATGCTTTTGTAGTTACATACTTCAAACAAAAGTGCATCACAATTTTTCAGAACAAAACTGTTTAACTTCACCACAAAGGTAATTTAAAGAAGTGTTTTTGCAGTCAACAGTGACTGAAACTAAGAACCACATTTTTTTACAATTCTCTCATATTACCCTTTCCTCAGCATTAGGCATTCAAAGCTGGTTAGGTACGTAGGCATTTAAAAGGTCAGTTTGCAAGGTATTTTGGTTTGCTAATTTCCATAGTTAGAATATTAAACCATGTTCCAAATTTACCACGAATCATGTCTAATTTTTATAGTTCTGAGGAAGCTAATGGAGTGCAATCTCTAAATCAGGGCAAACAATAAAGTTTATAGAATTCTTGATTTTTTTACTTGAGCGCACAGATTTTTGTCTTTATCCAAATTGTATGAATTTTTTTCAAGATTTTCTGTCCTTGCATATTTTCCAGCAAAAACTTTGCAATAATGTCTCAGTAAGTTTTGATAAATTGTTGATTTGCTTGAGGTCTTCATGGGATTTGTGGGATAGACATAGAAAGGAGCAGAAGTCTAGATAGAGCAATTATTCTGTGTGTATTTTTTGCCAAGCAGACAGCCGCAATGGCGTGATAAATTGGGATTTATGGTTCTAATGCCTGCTCACTCCAATACTGGCAAGCCTGAACTGTTACCAATACTACCATACAGGCTATTGCTCAGAACACATGGCCTCCTGTTTTCTCTTTCTTCAAAATCAAAGTTGTGCAGAGGAAAGAAGAATAAGGTCCTTAAAGGAAGGAAAAAGGTGTGAATTCTCAACATGACTGGAGTAGAACAACAGATCACTACCAAATTAAGCACATTAAATTTTCCCTATATTGCCACATATACAATTCACTAGGACAAAAGCCTATACTCTCTCTGAAATCCTTTTTACATTCACATAAGAAGATGTGCACATTAATGGATCCCGGGATGATTTTTTGAAATTCCTTTGAAGACACTATGTTTCTCCAGAAGACGAAGAAAAGTTGCCAGACAAGATCAGGCTGATGTTGAAGAAGTGCCTCATTACTCCTTTTGACCTAGACATGCTGTTTAAAGGTAACATTTATCATCATTACTGCACAGTGTATCCAGCAACAGCCTAACAAAAGGTAGAAAAATTCCAGGATGAAGGACACTGTCTTTCTGAAAGTTCAGAGCCTGGACAGTATCCGTACTTCTTTCACGCTGTGAGAAGGAAACAAGCCAGGCTCTGCGCACGTCATTCACATGGCAAATAACACCAAGTCAAGAGATGGCAACACCAGAGTTGCAATGCCATGTGTCAGGATTTCGGGCACCATTGTGATCATATCTCGATGTAATATTTCCCTACTAGATGCAGCTTGCTGCCAGAGTGCAAGTAAACTTCATAACTGACTGCCACGAGTCAGTCCAGGAGCAGGGAATTATAGCAGGTGGCTCAGGCACTCTAGTCTAGGAGAAGAGTAAAAAAGGAGTGTGGCTGCACCACTGGGAACAACGGTGCTTGTTCTCCCGCCTTGAGTGAAAGTAAACAAGTCCATTGTTATCTGAACTTTGCCAAACCTCAAAGTATAATGCTGGAAGGAAAAATAAGTTTTACAGAATTAAGCATATACAACTCTTTCTTCCCTTCATAAATTGTATGTTACAGTAGCTGAATCTACCAAAGTGTTTACAGTATGCTATATATATAATGGCACAGTTAAGCTTTGTAAAGGGTTTGGAACATTTCAGAAATGTCTCTGGTGCTGAAAAAGGCTAATGTATTACAAATCATATAATATTTTAATTCAGAAAAAATACGTTTTGGAATTTTGACCTAGCATTAGGGTTAGGAAACTGAACAAGGATGCCATGAAGCATGACTGACAAATCAGTCAAGCTAGTCTGCTTCAGATACATATTGTGCAAGGCATTATCACTGCGATCAGTCACAAAAAATGCATATTTAGTTTTTTTGCATTAAATACTACACCTGTGAACCTATGTAAAAGATATACAAAATATAAATGTCATCAGGACTGTATATTTCAAACTTTTTAAAATAAACACGAAGTATATATATATATATGTAGGCATATAGGTTGTAATTTCAATGTCAACACTAGCACAGTTTGTCTCTTCTAAATACAGGCCTGTATACTTCCTAGTCCAACACATGCACCTACAAACACATGATCATGCATACAGCTTTACGTTCTGCTGTTTGCAGAAGAGTCAGAATATACAGCACTATACATTGTTTCAACTCAAAATTGATTGGCAAATTAAGAAAGATGCCGTTCAAAAGAAATTCCTTGTGAACTTATTAAAAAAAAAGAAAAAAAACCAAAAAAAGACCCAGAGAAAATCAGGGATATCGCTTTTTCATTTCAATAAAAACACTGAAGACCATGGTGATGACGACCTAAGATTCAGAACGCTTTGTCCGGCATGTGGTGGGGGTCACTCTTGGACAAAACACGACAGTGCGGAACTGGTTGCTACGACACATACCAAACACAGTTACAGTGAGGCATAGAGCTTTCACAACACCATCCAACCCATCTCTGGGTTCACACTACAGAGGTCTCTGACCGAAAGGAGACAGAGTTGTACACTGTTCTTCTCACAGCGGGCGGTGCCGATGGGGATCTGGATGCCCATCTGGAAGGTAAGCGTCGATTTGCTGGCCGAGCGGGACGGGAGAAGCCCTTCTCACTTGAACATTTAGCTGGCACGCTTATCTACAACACAAAGGCAAGTCCTTGCTTTAACAAGTCACAGCTTTTGTGGAATGCAGCGGGAATGCAGGAAGACATTTGCGGTGACCTCAGAACAGGTGGTTGGAAGCTATTAAAAGGAGTGCAGAAATGCACAGAATGCAAAAGAACAGCTATTTCTATGTACAGGGATTCTCACATCAGTTGTGGTTTAAAATATATGAAGACAAATGTCAGACACAAGGAAACCCATAAAATGATAGTGTAAAACAAAAATGGCATTTCCTCTTATCTTTTAGTTTCTGGAAGTTTTTTTTCTTTGTCAATGAATGCTGTAATATATTCCAAGTGTAGAACTCAGAATAGTATCTGATATTACTGGAGTAGGCTCTACGCACTTCTCAGGTATTTTTTGATAGATCCTATTTCAGGAAACTCTGTTTCCATTAGTTCAGTGTGAAGATGTTTAACTTGGTAACTTATTCAGAATGGTTATGTGTTAATACAGTGTCATGTCTACCAGCAGAGCCATAGATGAAGAGGAAACTCAACAGATTTTGATCATAGCTACATTGATGTAAATTGGAAATAATGAAAATAAACCCAATGCCTCATGCTACATATAGTTTTTACATCTCTGTGACATTAATTCTGCTGAACCTAAAATGGTAACTCCTAGTTAGACAGTATTCTACACTTAGTTTCTACAGATAGAAATGACAAAATGTGAGCCTGTGCAAAAAAGTCATTATTTCTTTCCTCCATATTAATTGATGAAAATTTGTTTGCCTGATGAAAGTTTATTGGATGAAAAATAAATCAGAAGCTTCGAGGCTTTTTTCTTTCTGTGCTGAAGCAAAGATGTGCCTGTTAAGTGAGACATTGCATCACAGCAAGGCTGTCAGAAAGACATGCAGAAGAAAATCTGCATGGTCAGATTCTCAGCTGCTTAAATCCATATAGCTCCACTGAAGTCTGTGAATTTGTGACAGTTTAAGGTATACCAGCTGACAGCCTGAACCCATTTAAGTTTCCCAGCTCAAAACACACCTGCCTTATCTTTTTTGAGATTCCAAGAGGCATGTCTTTTTATTTTCTTTGTGGACTTATACAGAACCTGCAACTTACAGAGTGTTTTCCAAATCATCTGTTTGTATTTTCATTAAGAAAGAATGTTGGCAAAGGCAGTATTTCTGAACTTCTGAAAATAAATTTCAGCCAAATATAAATTAATTAGTCATGCCAAGCTCTTCTGTTTCTGTAAGCCTGTGCTTGAATATATAGGAGAAGCTGGAACTGAGAAATGAGTAAGAGAAGGTTATTTTATTACTGGAAACTTTATGGAGTCACAGTACCCCTTGTCATAGGTAGTTCCAAGGAAATCCTGAACCAAGCAGCACCCTGGATACTGAAGAATGTTATCTAAGACCTCTGGGGTTTGGGGCATGGCCAAGTCTGCTTAAGCCCTATAGGAAGTCTTATGACATAACACATCAGCTAAAGGAAGTGGAGAGGGTGTTAAAATCTGGTTGAAGTTTGCACTAGTTCAATCTTAGCATAACTGCACTGCAGTAAAAAACTAGCTTTACAGAACACCAGCAGGGATAAGAATCTGGCACATGTCTTCACTGCTCATTCTTACTTACATGCTCCTGCCCTCCCACAACTCTAATCTGCAGAGGAAATGCTCCTGATTCATCCAGATCCTGGCCTAAAGTATCTATTTTTACATTAATTATTTACAATATAATGTTAGTTTGCCCCATTAAGATTCTGAGGCTTGTTATGAAACAGCATTATTTTGTTTTTGTCATTCTTATGAACCTTACCTCTGGTAACTTCTGTCTCTCTTTTCCTTGCTTGAGTTGCTGCCCAATATGCCTGGCTGAATTCCTTGGAAAGTCTTGCTTTTCTTGCTCAATCTGGAGCATTTCTAAATACTGACTCAGTGTCTCGCAACCCCCATTGGTGAATTCAGAATTTGCCTGTGTCCACTTATCTTTGCAGAATTTTGCATTACATGGAGAAGTCACTGTTGATTTTTCATAGGTTTTCAAAAGCTTTTCAACAACACCATAGTTCGACCTTGAGTCAGCTGAACGCGGGCGACCGGATAAATTACTTGGCCTCCAGTCATGCTCGTGAAGCATGTGCCTATAACCACTAGTATTTGGAAGTCCATTCACATGTTTTTGTTGCCCTGCTCTCTTGACAGCTTTACTGGGGTTGTTAGTTTCTTGCTCCTTTGCTGCAGAGAGCTTGGGATTTGAAACACAAGACATATTTACATTTTCTGCCCTGCTGGTAGCGGAGTCACACAGTGGACCACAGGGTTTGTGATCTTCTGATGCTGTCTGAGGCACCTGATTTTCCTGCAGAGCATTGTTACTTTTATCTGTATGAAATACAGTCCGATTAAACTCATCAATCTTTGCTGCTAGCATTTCATTTCTTTGGGTCTTTCCCAAAGCATACCTAGTGTCTTCCAAAAGATCATTGTGCAAGGTAGCAGGGGCATAAAAGTCATTACTGTAAAAAGGGCTGCTGTGAGACTTGGTGTTTTGTTTCTGATGCATCTTGTTGCTTTGGGCCATATTTCCATCTGAACAACTCTTTTGGGCTGACAGTGGGGAAGTCTCATTTTTATTGTCTTTTCCAAGCTTGCCCATATCATAAGCCCATGTGTTGTGGCAGAAGCTTGTTGGAACATTGCACTCATTTTTGGTTACAGGTATTGCAGCCGTTACCATCACAGGGACTTTCACAGCCTGCCCTTCATTTGCACAGGCTACTGCAGATTTATTTTTGTTTACAGGTGAAGGATTCCTCAGTTTCCCCCCATTCCAACAATCCTGAGCCTTGCAATTGCTTTTGATGCCTGAATCTCTTATGGGTGCTTCTGAAAGCTGTACAACTGCAGAAAGTGAGTTTGTTAGGTGCCGAGAAGTGCTCCGTGGAGGAACTGGTGGAGCTTCTTTCTTTTGCCAAGGTCTGAAATCTGTTCCTATGTCACCAGTAAGACTACCATAAGAAATGTCCTTCAAAGCCTTGGTGGAGCTCATCAGATTCTTCCTATTATTATGTTCCTCTGTTTCAAAAGCAACTGAAGTCTGTGATTCATTGCTGGACACATGGTTCATCTCAGGCAGAATAACTGTGTTTTGGGTTTCCTCAAATTCCCCCAGGAAAGGAAGTGACTTCATTCTGGAAATAACAGAAGAGGTGTTTTAGAGATGAGCAATAAGGAACATTCCAGAGGACCTCAGCATGGATTAATTCTCCCCAGGAGCAGGTGTTTTAACACTGGCTACTTGAAAAGGTTTGGGAACAGTTTTGCTGCAGCTGAAATACCCAGCATAACCGAAACACACACAAAAAATTTGAGGAAAGGTCAACAAAAGAAATTTGTATTCCTTTAATTTGCCATTAAAATTCTTCTTCTGAGTTTTTTAGATGACTGTTTTCTTATCTATGCTACAGTAAGTACAGTAGGATCTTGTTCTAATAACTCAAAGTAATCTACCTGACTGAACTGAATGAAGAAAGCTGTAAGACACAGTGTATCCCTTGTTTAGGTTTCATAACCTTACACATGAGATCTGCCTTTTGATATCTGATAAAAAGCATCTTTAGAAGTTATGCATCAGCAATGAATCCATTTGCTCTAAAGTTACAAACAGTAGCCCAGCTAAAATAATGAATTAGTGATAACTAATAATAACTGATCGCATTGTGGAATGTGAGAAATCTCTCTGGCCTATGAGAGCATCTAAGAAGGTTCCGTTTTACCTGAGAAATTATACACAATGCAAGAGGAAGTCTGGTGTTTAGCTTGCTAGAGAAGACAGTGAATACTGTATTTTTAACAGATGATGGAATGTTCACCTGCTGTACTTTTCAGGATCTGACTTGCCTTCTTTCCAGCAATAAAAATGTATGGTGGTTTTTCCTTCTCTTCCTTTCCTTCTACTCTTGTATCATCAGTTCCTGACACATCCCCCATGCTTAAGGCTAGATTTGGGCTTTAAGTAAGAAATTCCCAGAAAAACCCATACAGTGTTGTATAAACCTACATGGAAATGGGGCCAGAGCAGACAGAAATATCTGTTCGCTTTCCCAGTCCTCTGTACATGAGAGCTATTACAAACAAATACAATTTCATTTCATATAAATACTAACCAGAATTTGTAGGTTCTGTATATAAAATCCATTGTGCTGGCAGAACGTGCCTTTGTATCATATTTCAGCATAGTTCATTTGAATGTTTTATGCTGAGCACTGAAACATTAGGAGGGTAGGAACTGCCCAACTACTAATAAATCCAACAGCAAACCTGACTTCAAAGTGAAAAGCATAAGGAGCAGTATTAATTTCCTTCCTCTAATATAAGAAGTCCAAAGATGTTTTTACCTTCTGTGATTGGACTTCTTTCGAATTTCCTCTTGATAGCTGCATAATTCTTCACTGACTCTGGCAAGTTCTTTAAGAGCCTTTATAAATATAAAAACAGTCCTTTAATATATACATTTAAAATTATATATCCAGAATTAATTCAAAACTTGTGATTATTTGCATTTAATATTCACAGCAGAGGGAAGTAGTATGAGAAAAGATACCAAAATGTCCCCACCTCATGAACAGAGGTAAAGAGCATGCTGTTAACACATCTAAACAGTGAGAAGACAATCACTGATAGCAAACCTAGGAGCAAGGAGAGACAGTGACTTGTGGAAAGCTAAAATCAGGGAGATCAGTTCTTTAGCTTAACCTGGAAGACCAAAGTCCTCAGTATTTTCCTCCCCCTTGTAACTGAAACATGCTCGTACTTTACTTACTACATTGAGATCACCAATATAATTCTTGGTACTCTGCTCAGAATTTCTAATGGAGAGGCTGTCTTCAGGTTCCTCATGGTTCTCAAAGGCCAGATTGTCCATTAACAGAGTATTGTTTCTGCTCTTGTCTCTGGGTTCCTTCCATTTGTGTCCTGTTATACCGAGCAGACTCCCTTTCTCCATTCTGTTGTTTGCCACACTGTGTTGATGGTTCAGCTCCACTGAGTCACTCTCTTGCGAAGTAGGGGAATGCATGGACAGCTGCAGCATCTTGCTCTGAATGGCCTTGCTATCATGGATGGTCATATTGCTCTCCCTTCTAAGTTTTACCTCCTGGTAAAGCTGAAAAGACAGTAGAACCTTCTATTAAATTATGGTATTGTAATGAACTTTATGGCAAAGCCCCCACATTTATATTCTGTTCTGAATGATGCTTCTAGCGTAATTTCATTATATTCATAGATTAGAAAGAGTCTACATGTGTTAGTAGGAAGGTGCTGCTGAGTCACCTAGTGTGATAATCCAAACACCATGATTGCCACAGGATAAGGTTGTTACCACTCTCAAACTCTCTGCTATGATTTTAATGTATGGCTTCCACCCACAGTTGGGACTGGAAGAGATCTCGAGATAACTGGCCCTGCCTTGAGCCAAAAGCTGCATGTTGTTTTCCAAGTAATATCAGCACACTATGTGGTGGACACAACTGTGATCTGATGGATAGGGAATGTGGGGAAATGTGACAGAGTGCTCTGGCTATGTTACAGCCTATTAAACCATATTATTTCAAGGAGAGGAAGTGAATTCTCATCAAATATAGTGCCATCTGCACTACAGCAGACTCTCAGCTCTCAGACAAGTAGAATTCTTCCCTATGACAGGAGTGATAAATCAGTACTGCAGAATGGTATTATTTGGCAATGTGCTGTCACCCTTCTCTTTCATGCTATCTGCTGAGATCCAGTGGCTTCATTAGTAAATGAAAAGGTGTTAATTCTGGTCACCCAACACATTCAAATTAGGAAATGTGGTAAATTATAAATTAGAAAAAATGGCAACATCATAAAAATCTCTTCTGCTTACAGTATAATTTCCAGTGCCAAGAATCCCACAGCTCTATGTAAACATTCATTCTTAACTTGCTCTCATGAAGAAAGCACACAGGCACCTCTGAACAGCCATCTGCCTGCCCTCTCACAGTGCACAAGGCCATAACAACAGCTTTTGGAAGGACAGTGGAAAAAAATAACAACATGCAGCACATATGGCCATTTCATGGGTAGTGCTGTGGACTAGAAGTATTCTCATGTTCAGAGACTTAACACTTGACCTCATCCTGGGTTTTCACATTTCACTCCCAAAGCCCAGCTGCTCATGGAAACTGAGGGCTGAACTTTGCCATTTCCAAGCAGTAAGAGCCTCATATGGATTCAGCATAGCAGTAAGAAGGAAGCATACCACCCCATAATATCATCTCCTAAACTCCACAAGTATTCCTGGAAGAATTAAGTTAGGTTTGGTGGGCTAGAGAAAACTACCAAATTAAAACACAAGCTGATAAGTGACCACAAGTTTTATTGAGGAAATCCTTCTACAGATAATGGCATTTAAAAGGTATCTATCTCTCCTTTCCTCCAGCCATGTGGATTGTGGAGAAGAAATGTCAGGCATCCGAAATTAGCAGCAGCTATAGTCAGAGTTTAAGAGGGGATCTTAGGATTCCAGTAACCTTGGGGTATAATCTGTAATTTTGTTTGGCCCTGCAGTAGCCAGCAAATTGCTTCACTCTCTTCCCCTCAGCCCCATTCCATTCTTTATCTTTTTTTTCTGTTTCTGTCATGCTTTCCTAATCTCTGTGCTAATACAGAATCTGATGAAAACAGTCCTTGCTGACATTTTCAGGTCTACTAATAGCCAGAATGCCTTTTCATTACTGTCATTCCAAATCAGCTCTTATACCTGAGAAACTGAAATTCAACTACATATACAGATCACATTACTAACTTTTGAAGCATTCTCAGCTTGGCAGTGAAATTAGGGAAGACTGCACAGAAAAGTCCGAACACAAAAGACAAAAATGTGGCAAAGACCATCATGCCAAAGTCTGCAAGAATTGTGGATAAAATATAAGAGAGCTGACATCATGGAGTTCTACTGCAGGCTGGTTTAATGGGCAGTGTATGGCTGCAATTCCTTTGGCTCTGACCATTCTCCTTCTCAGTTTCATGTGAACAATCTCTGCCATACATTCCTGCGCACCTCAGCCACAGGAAAGTGCTGGCAGAGAGCAAGTGAAACTACTCCATGTGTATATTAGATGAAAAATGTGGAAAGCTCACTAATGAAAAAACTTGCCTCTTTAGGCTGCCAAGCAGACTCAGTTAATGCATTAGAGAGTGTCAGAGGGTTTGGCTGCAGGGACAATTTGGGGATAAAAGAATAATAAATAATTGCTGTGACTATTTCTGGAAGGATATGCATTGCAAATAGCAGGGACTGTTTGCTAGTATGTGTAAACACAAGTGGTTTCAGAACTTTCATGATATTTACTGGACCTATTTTCTCTCCCAAGAGTCATCCATAAAAGGAAAAGGTTCTAGCCAGAATAATTCTGTATCATGCAGTATTTCATATCTATATTATCTTTAATATTACCATTTGCCCCAGCAGGCCTGCACCATCTAAAGCCTTTTCGCTACATAATTATGAAACCTACATTTTTTGTTACTAAATATGCATTTTTCTAAACTCCATATTGTTCAGTATTTACTTGAAAAAAGTATCTGTAATATAGGCAGCATGACTCATGCCTTGTTGAATTGTTAGCACTACATACAGCCAATAATCTCAAAGCTCACAAAGCCACATTTCACCTCCTACCTTGTATTCATGACTGTTAAATGAGCAGTTGCAAACACTGTTTAATGCCAGGATTTTCATACTACCATCAGCTGTTAGAAACTTCCAGTGACACATAAGAAATAGGATAAAATACAGAAAAAATATTGAAGTGACTCCATGTCACTTCACCCCAAGCAAAAATGGTAGTGGCTCAGATTTTTGTTTGAAAGTACCTCTTCTATTTTCTTCTGCATGACCTTCCATTGACATTCCCATTCTTTCCTTTCATTGTCAAATCTCTCCAGCAATTCCATTTTTTCTTTATTCCAGTTCCTCTCGGTATTCTCCAGTTGTTCACGCAGGTCCATGGCTAAAGTCTGTGTAACAGCAAAGACAGCTCTGCTTTTCTTCTTTCTTCCCTGAATGTTTCCTGGAACTTTATGAGAATAAGTCTTATGTTTTATTCTAGCTTTCAGGGAACAAAGACAACCAAGAAAATTCCCAAAAATAAATGAAATGAGCTTGCAGGAGACAGTATTATAAGAATACTTGATATTTGTCTGGAATGTGACTCAAATACAGATGAACTGAGCATTATAGGACATAAACCCAAAGGCAGAGATGCCCAGTCTGGAAAGGGGAGGTAGAATACATTCAGCATCATGGAATTCAGTAACATCTGCCACAGCAGGCTCTGTATCATGATCACTTCGCATCTTTGCCATTACTCTTCACTATAAAAGTTTTTTCAATGAATTTGAGTCTGTATAATATTGAATGGCACTTCAGAACCTTGGGATCTTGCAATATCTGCCTTTGAGGGTGAAAGCTATTTTTATATTTGTTCAAAAGACAACTGCCAATGTAAAAGTATCATGTTTGCTCACATACTCCTTGCACATGTGCAAGGAGCACTACAAGGACTGGTACATTCTTTTGGCTATTGAAGACTGCAGACTTGATACACACAGGGAATTCTCATGGCTACATGAATTCTCTGGAGTTCATGAAGGAAGACAGGACAGGAAAGCTAACATATACAATAGAAATCATTTATATAGAAGGGACAGAAGGTCACCAAAAAGGGTTCAAGAACTTTCGATTTACAAATCTAAATCCATAAATGTTAGTTTCAGCACCAGCAAAGGGAAAACTAGAAAATATTCTCCAATAGCACTAACTGCAATCTAGTTCAAAATCTTTCTCAGAATATTTGACTAATTAGTGCTTCTGTTTCTTCTATCCCTTCAGAAGTTTTTAGCATCTTAGTGTTTGTAAATGAAATAATTATTAACTGAACTACTACATAGGCAAGTTTTAAGGGAAATATTTTAGATCTGCTTATCTGACTTTGAAGCAAAGTAGTTATAAATCTTATTGGCCTGGTGTTCCTCTTTCTTTCTTAGGCTTCACACCGCATTACCATCAGCATATTTACTAAGCCAGCAAGGCTGAAATAACATTCAGTTATGATGGCTCCTGTGACACCCCATCGATACCCCAGTTTGTTAACTTCAGCTCTCAAAGCCAGTTGTTGTGTTAGCTAGGTGGTCATGGAATCTAGTTCTAGTAATAAAATGCCTCTGCATTGCCTTCTTCACCTGCCAGAAATCAAATAGGTAGGCAATTATCAGAAAGTTCACTAGGAGTATGCCCAGTTTACCTTTATGCAATTTATTCATTTCCTTGACTGATCATTGGTGATTGCCAACTCACAAAAACTGCTGATTTTACTACCTACATTTTCTATGATATAGTAAAAGTTCATTCCTGAGCAAAGTTCTTCCCCATCCTGTATGCTACTGGCAAGTCTTGTTGATTTAGCTCTGGCTACCATGTAATCACCATTTACCAGTGTCTGCTTGATTTCAGCTGACTGGGAAGACAATGCCAAACCTGGAGTCAGCCTCTTTCATGTACAAGAAGAGCTCAGATGAAACCCAACAGGTTACTTAGGTCTTTGGGTCATAGGAAGTCTTCCCACAGGATCTCCCAAGCCATCATGGGCCCAGCCCTAACTCAGGGCTTGCAGAACAGTTTACCCAAGCACCTGACTTGGATCTCTGAAATGACAATCTGTCCCTCAACTACCTACAAAGAGGTTTCAGAC
Source organism: Parus major (assembly GCF_001522545.3). Classification (NCBI taxonomy): domain Eukaryota; kingdom Metazoa; phylum Chordata; class Aves; order Passeriformes; family Paridae; genus Parus; species Parus major. The sequence continues at coordinate 60,618,221 of NC_031770.1, read as the reverse complement.
CCTTCTTCTTTCTCCTGCCCAAAAACATACAAGCAACTTCATAAAGCCATAAAACTCCTTGAAACTAGAAGCTGCTGAAAGGCAGCACAGAATTCTCATCAAAAAAGAAGCCAAGCACTGGTTTGCTCACGGCCTCTTAGGGAATGCAGCCAGGCTAGAGAGACTGCACCTCTCCAGACCAGTGTTTCAGCTTTGGGCCAGACTCCAGTGAGCACTGACCAAAAACAACTTGCAAAAAAATTCTATTACACTTAAGATCTATTGCAATCTAAACATCTATTGCTAATTAAGAATATTGCAGTTCTTTCTCACTTTGCTAATTCAAAGGTTGCAATTTTTAGCACGGTCAATTTTTTAATTTTTTTTTTAGCTACATTTATGTCTATGTAACCTTTCAGGATACCTCTGAGAAATAAGCAAAAGTCAACTCTCTACTCCACTATAATCCTTATACAAATACATGTCAGAAAAAAACCCCCAAAAACTAGAATCTCCCATGCGTAAATGCTATACAGTCATGAACAAGACAGGCAAACATAATCTGTCAACAGCTTGCACAAATGGTGATATTGCTAGTGTACAATTCGTGATAATGACCGTGCTTTAGTCAGCCACACATTACTAGAAAGGTCAATACTGTATAGCATATTCGTTTTTACACATGTAAGAATAGATATAATATGTACTTCTTTCGAGCATGAATATGGCATTGAAAAGGCCTCTGGTGTTTCCTTAGTGCTGGAAACTACTATTGCCATGTTGGCATTCATCTTAACAATTTTCAAATTGTTTCATATGGAACTCTGATCATAAAAAAAGACTGAAGACAGTCAGAAGGAAATGAAGTCTTGAAAGAGGACAGTTACAGAGATTACAGATGGTCACTTGTAGCTCTAAGATTCAAAAAAGGCTTGTATTGTTTCTTAGGCTTCTCTGATTTCCTCTTGATATAAATTCTGAGAAGAAAACTCATGTTTATTGATGTTAGCAGCTGGATGACTATACAGCTTCACTGCTATTGTACAGTGGATCAGTTCCTCAGAGACTTTGACTTCTATTTATACTTCTCTTTCCCCCCCCCACCCCTTTCTTTTTGCTTAGTGTTTCTTTTGGGTTTGTTTGGGGTTATTTTGGTGGAGTACAATGTGCAGTCCTGGTAATACATCTTCTGTGTGTATAGTGCACTGAGACTTCCCCATGGGTATTTCACATGGCTAAAGCAACCCAAGGCATGTAAAATGCCACATTATCATTTGCTCTGTGGATCAGAACAATATCTGTGCTCTTGCAGTATTGGCAATTTCTGCATGTCCTAGACAAGGTCAGAAGCTCATTACAGCAAGCAAATTAAGCAAATAATCAATTTTGTCTGCATCAGCTGCATTTTCCCTTAACTTTTCCTTTAGCCCTTCCCCCTCTCAAGCAAAATATATTTTAAGCAACTATTTGATGTTAGTCACTATTCCCCCATATCTTACCCTTTCTAACCAGATATTAAAAATGCAAGATAGTTTGCAAACAACCTCTGGCAATTTCTGAAAATAATCTGCTTGACATCAGCTGAGATGTTATTTTCCAATACAGTTTAATCAGATTGGATGTGAATAATCATTCAGATACACAAATATTCCCTTTTTTTACAGAAAAAAAATGCAATCAAATTATATTTCCAAATTAGTGCTGTATTTTGGATGACTAAGAAAATTGTAAACATATGTATTTGTTCAATTATAAATGTGTGCCATGTGTCACGATGGAATACACTTTTATAGTAAAAGAAAGTACAGTTGAGTGGGAGAAGAGAAAGAAAATAGGGAGAAATGAGAAAGTGAAAGAAAGAGAAAGAAAAAAGAAATAAGGGAAAAAGAAGAAAAAGAAGAAAAAGAAGA